>NC_061510.1:153375613-153390643 GCF_022539505.1 Lolium rigidum | reverse complement strand
ACACAAGTGTTTGCTTCTTGAGGTGGAGAGAAATAGGTGAACTGACTCAACATAAAAGTAAAAAGAATGGTCCTCATAGAGGAAAAGCATCGATTGCTATATTTGTGCTAGAGCTTTGATTTTGAAAACATGAAACAATTTTGTCAACGGTAGTAATAAAGCATATGCATCATGTAAATTATATCTTATAAGTTGCAAGCCTCATGCATAGTGTACTAATAGTGCTCGCACCTTGTCCTAATTAGCTTGGACTACCGGATTATCACCGCAATACATATGCTTTAACCAAGTATCACAAAGGGGTACCTCTATGCCGCCTGTACAAAGGTCTAAGGAGAAAGCTCGCATTTGGATTTCTCGCTTTTGATTATTCTCAACTTAGACATCCATACCGGGACAACATAGACAACAGATAATGGACTCCTCTTTTAATGCTTTAAGCATTCAACAACAATTAATTCTTTTCTCATTAGAGATTTGAGGATGTTTGTCCAAAACTGAAACTTCCACCATGGAACATGGCTTTAGTTAGCGGCCCAATGTTCTTCTCTCACAATATGCATGCTCAAACCATTCAACTCGGTGTAGATCGCCCTTACTTGAGACAAGACGAACATGCATAGCAACTCACATGATTTTCAACAACGAGTTGATGGCGTTCCCCGATAAACATGGTTATCGCACAACAAGCAACTTAATAAGAGATAAAGTGCATAATTACATATTCAATACCACAATAGTTTTTAAGCTATTTGTCCCATGAGCTATATATTGCAAAGGTGAATGATGGAATTTTAAAGGTAGCACTCAAGCAATTTACTTTGGAATGGCTGGAAAATACCATGTAGTAGGTAGGTATGGTGGACACAAATGGCATAGTGGTTGGCTCAAGTATTTTGGATGCATGAGAAGTATTCCCTCTCGATACAAGGTTTAGGCTAGCAAGGTTATTTGAGGCAAACACAAGGATGAACTAGTACAGCAAAACTCACATAAAAGACATATTGAAAGCATTATAATACTCTATACTTGTCTTCCTTGTTGTTCAAACTCAAAACTAGAAATTATCTAGACCTTAGAGAAACCAAATATGCAAACCAAATTTTAGCATGCTCTATGTATTTCTTCATTAATGGGTGCAAAGCATATGATGCATGAGCTTAAACATGAGCACAACAATTGCCAAGTATCACATTACCCAAAACATTTATAGCAATTACTACATGTATCATTTTCCAATTCCAACCATATAACAATTTAACGAAGGAGAAACTTCGCCATGAATACTATGAGTAGAAACCAAGGACATATTTGTCCATATGCTACAGCGGAGTGTGTATCTCTCCCATAAAGTGAATGCTAGGATCCATTTTATTCAAACAAAACAAAAACAAAAACAAACCGACGCTCCAAGAAAAAGCACATAAGATGTGGCCGAATAAAAATGTAGTTTCGGGGGAGGAACCTGATAATTTGTTGATGAAGAAGGGGATGCCTTGGGCATCCCCAAGCTTAGACGCTTGAGTCTTCTTGATATATGCAGGGGTGAACCACCGGGTGCATCCCCAAGCTTAGAGCTTTCACTCTCCTTGATCATGTTGCATCATACTCCTCTCTTGATCCTTGAAAACTTCCTCCACACCAAACTCGAAACAACTCATTAGAGGGTTAGTGCACAATATAAATTGACATATTCAGAGGTGACACAATCATTCTTAACACTTCTGGACATTGCATAATGCTACTGGACATTAGTGGATCAAAGAAATTCATCCAACATAGCGAAAGAGGCAATGCGAAATAAAAGGCAGAATCTGTCAAAACAGAACAGTTCGTATTGACGAATTTTAAAATGGCACCAGACTTGCTCAAATGAAAATGCTCAAATTGAATGAAAGTTGCGTACATATCTGAGGATCATGCACGTAAATTGGCATAATTTTCTGAGCTTCCTGCAGGGCAGTGGGCTCAGATTCGTGACAGCAAAGAAATCTGGAACTGCGCAGTAATCCAAATCTAGTACTTACTTTTCTATCAACGGCTTAACTTGGCACAACAAAACTCAAAACTAAGATAAGGAGAGGTTGCTACAGTAGTAAACAACTTCCAAGACACAAAATAAAAACAAAGTACTGTAGGTAAAAACATGGGTTGTCTCCCATAAGCGCTTTTCTTTAACGCCTTTCAGCTAGGCGCGAAAGTGTGTATCAAGTATTATCGAAGGGTGGTACTTCTACAGCGGGGTGCGGAGTTTTCTCAACTATGCATACTATCTTTTCTATGTGAGTTTCAGAGGCCCCCTTTTCATTAGTCTTGGGTTTGCTACTCTCATCAAACAAATCTTCGGGAACAATCCAATCAAAATTCTTTTCTAGTGCCTCACACATTCCCAAGAGCTTGCAAGGTATTGATGTTTTAATATCCCCCTCATAATTAACTTCATTAGTGTACTTTTGTCTATCCTTTTCCATCTTCTCAAGGGTACTAGCAAAGTTGGTATAAGAGCCTAGCATATTATATTTAGTGAAGACTTTTCTAGCTTCTCTCGCTATTCCTCCAAATTCTTTAAGAAGGGTTTCTAATACAAAATCTTTATTTTCTCCTTCTTCCATATTACTGAGTGTAAGGAACATATGCTGAATCACAGGATTAAGATTAACAAATCTAGCTTCTAACGCGTGTACTAAAGAAGCGACAGCAATTTCATAAGTGGGGGCAAGTTCTACCAAGTGTCTATCTTCAAAATCTTCGACCGTACTAATATGAGTGAAAAAATCTTCTATATTGTCTTTCCCAAGGATAGACCCTCGGCCTACCGGTACATCTTTAAGAACAAACTTAGGAGGAAACATGATGAAATAAGTAAAGTAAATGCAAGTAAACTAATTTTTTTGTGTTTTCAATATAGCAAACAAGATAGCAAATAAAGTAAAACTAGCAACTAATTTTTTTGTATTTTGATTTAGTGCAGCAAACAAAGTAGTAAATAAAATAAAGCAAGACAAAAACAAAGTAAAGAGATTGAGAAGTGGAGACTCCCCTCGCAGCGTGTCTTGATCTCCCGGCAACGGCGCCCGAGAAAATATGCTTGATGGCGTGTATTTCACACGTTCGTTGGGCAACCCCAAGAGGAAGGTATGATGAGCACAGCAGCAAGTTTTCCCTCGAGAAAGAAACCAAGGTTTATCGAACCGGGAGGAGCCAAGAAGCACGTTGAAGGTTGATGGCGGCGGGATGTAGTGCGGCGCAACACCGAGATTCCGGCGCCAACGTGGAACCTGCACAACACAACCAAGCTACTTTGCCCCAACGAAACGGTGAGGTTGTCAATCTCACCGGCTTGTCTGTAACAAAGGATTAACCGTATTGTGTGGAAGATGATTGTTTGCGAGAGAAAACGAGTAGAAACAAGTATTGCAGTAGATTGTATTTCGGTAAAGAGAATTGGACCGGGGTCCACGGTTCACTAGAGGTGTCTCTCCCATAAGACGAACGGCATGTTGGGTGAACAAATTACGGTTGGGCAATTGACAAATAAAGAGAGCATGACCATGCACATACATATCATGATGAGTATAGTGAGATTTAATTGGGCATTACGACAAAGTACATAGACCGCCATCCAAGCTGCATCTATGCCTAAAAAGTCCACCTTCGGGTTATCATCCGAACCCCTCCAGTATTAAGTTGCAAACAACGAGACAATTGCATTAAGTATGGTGCGTAATGTAATCAACAACTACATCCTTAGACATAGCATCAATGTTTTATCCCTAGTGGCAACAGCACAACACAACCTTAGAACTTTTCATCCTTGTCCCGGTGTCAATGCGGGCATGAACCCACTATCGAGCATAAGTACTCCCTCTTGGAGTTAAAAGCATCTACTTGGCCGGAGCATCTACTAATAACGGAGAGCATGCAAGATCATAAACAACACATAAGCATAGCTTTGATAATCAACATAACAAGTATTCTCTATTCATCGGATCCCAACAAACGCAACATATAGAATTACATATAGATGATCTTGATCATGATAGGCAGCTCACAAGATCCAGACAATGATAGCACAATGGGGAGAAGACAACCATCTAGCTACTGCTATGGACCCATAGTCCAGGGGTAGACTACTCACTCATCACTCCGGAGGCGACCATGGCGGTGTAGAGTCCTCCCGGGAGATGATTCCCCTCTCCGGCGGGGTGCGGAGAGCGATCTCCGAGGATCCCCCGAGATGGGATCGGCGGCGACGGCGTCTCGGTAATGTTTTCCGTATCGTGGCTCTCGGTGCCGGGGGTTTCGTCACGGAGGCTATTTGTAGGCGGAAGGGCGAGGTCAAGAGGCGGCGCGAGGGCCCACACCACGGGCCGGCGCGGCCAGAGGGGCCGCGCCGCCCTAGGGTTTGGCGCCCCGTGGCCCCTCTTCGTCTCTCCTTCGGACTTCGGAAGCTTCGTGAGAAAATAGGCCTGCGGGCTTTTATTTCGTCCAATTCCGAGAATATTTCTTTACTAGGATTTACGAAACCAAAAACAGCGGAACACGACAAGCGGCACTTCGGCATCTTGTTAATAGGTTAGTTCCAGAAAATGCACGAATATGACATAAAGTGTGCATAAAACATGTAGATAACATCAATAATGTGGCATGGAACACAAGAAATTATCGATACGTTGGAGACGTATCACACATCAATCCGGAGGCGATCATGGTGATGAAGAGTCCTCCGGGTGATGATTCCCCTCTCCGGCAGGGTGCCGGAGGCGATCTCCTGAATCCCCCGAGATGGGATTGGCGGCGGCGGCGTCTCTGGAAGGTTTTCCGTATCGTGGCTCTCGGTACAAGGGTTTTCGCGACGAAGGCTATAAGTAGGCGAAAGGGCAGCGTCGGGGGGCTGACGAGGGGCCCACACCATAGGGCGGAGCGGGACCCCTCTGGCCGCGCGGCCCTATGGTGGCGGCGCCTCGTCGCCCCACTTTGTAACCCCTTCGGTCTTCTGGAAGCTCCGTGGAAAAATAAGACCCTGGGCGTTGATTTCGTCCAATTCCGAGAATATTTTCTTTGTAGGATTTACGAAACCAAAAACGCGAGAAAACGACAAGCTGGCTCTTCGGCATCTCATCAATAGGTTAGTGCCGGAAAATGCATAATAATGATATAAAGTGTGTATAAAACATGTGAGTATCATCATAAAAGTAGCATGGAACATAAGAAATTATAGATACGTTTGAGACGTATCAATCCCTGTCTTCCTACTGTGCTTTTCTTGGTGGTTCTCTCATTTCCTAGAAGGCGAAGAAGTAGACCGCAGTTTCTCGTTCGAGTGCAGAGGCTGAGTTGTGAGCTATGGCTCTTTTGACTGTTGAGGTGACTTGGTTACGGTTGTTACTTGCAGATTTTGGTGCCTCCATTTCGACGCCCACGACTCTCTTGTCTGACAATACAGGTGCTATCAGTATTGCAAGTGACCATGTGAAGTATGAGCTTACCAAGCATATTGGTGTTGATGCTGCTAGTGTCCTTGCCAGTGTGCAGGATCAGATTATTGCGCTTCAGTATGTGCCTTCAGAGCTGCAGTTGGTGGACTTCTTTACGAATGCCCAGACTAGAGCGCAACATAGTTTTCTACTCTCCAAACACAATGTTGTTGATCTACCATCAGTTTGAGAGGGGTGGGGGTGTGATACGTCCAAAACGTATATACTTTTCCGAACACTTTTGCTATTGTTTGCCCTTTATCTTGTGTGTTTTGAATACAACTAACGCGGACTAACGCTGTTTTCAGGAGAATTGCTCTGGTGTCTCGTTTTTGTGCAGAAATTCAACTTTCAGGAAAATTTCCGAAAAATATCGCAAAACTCATATTTCACCTAAAGACTCACGGACCCAGAAGACGAGATGGAGGGGCCACGAGGGGCCCACACCTACCCTAGGCGCGGGCCAGGCCTTGGCCGCGCCCAGGGGTGGTCTAGCCGTCTCGGCCACCCCCTCGACCTCTCCTTCGCACTATAAGAAGGCCCTAACCTGAAAACCGAGGGGGGTTCAACGTTTTTCCAGAAAGAGTTCCGCTGCTCCACCGCCACCAGAAACCCCAATCCGGGGACCAGAAACTCCGGTATGGCACCCTTCCGGGACGGGGATTTGGAGGAGATCATCACCATCGCCATCACCGACGCCTCTCCATCAACCATCCATGACTCCCACATCCATGTGTGAGTAATTCCCCGTTGTAGGTTGTAGGGGATGGTAGGGATTGGATAAGATTGGTCATGTAATAGCTATAAGATTGTTATGGGCATAGTGCCTAGTAACCGTTGTTAGTATTCTTGACCGGTATGGATTGAAGTAATCACTAATCCAGGAAAGATGGATCTTTAGCTAGCTCTACGGCAAAGCCAATACCATTGTTGCAACTTGTTGTGCTTAATGCTTGTCACTTTGGGCCCGAGTGCCATGATCTCAGATCTGAACATGTTATTGATTCATGATGATAATTATTGTTTTTGATCATATCTGCAAGTTGTATACACATATTGTTGTCCGGAACCCGAGGTCCGAAAGTGACCGAAATTGGGATAACCGGAGGGGATGGCTATGATGTGAGGATCACGTGTGTTCATAGAGTGTTAATGATTCACTCCGATACTCTATTAAAAGGTGTACCTTAATTACCAGTAGTTTCCCTTTAGGCCCCGCTGCAACGGACTGGTAGGACAAAAGATGTCGTGCAAGTTTCTCATTGCGAGCACGCACGACTAAATAGGAACACACGCCTATGGTTATATTAATTATACTAGGATTCTTATATCATTATTACTTGCAATGCCTAGGTCTTGCTATTATATGGATTCTCTCATTCATGCCCGTTCATCCATCCATGTGCCTACAGTATTTTAATCCGGCTATCTACTGCAATCATCGCTACTGCTATTTTTATTTTGCTACTGCTGTTACTTCACTACTACCACTGCTATAAAACTGTTACTACTGATAAACTGTTGCGCGCAAGTCTATTTTGAGGTGCAGGTGAATTGAAAAATCATCTGTTAAAACTTATAAATATTCTTTGGCTCCCCTTGTGTTGAATCAATAAATTTGGGTTTTACTTCCCTTGAAGACTGTTGCGATCCCCCGTACTTGTGGGTCATCAGTGTGTTAGAGAGATAGTTGTATATTGTATTATCTCCAGTAGTTAGGGGGTTCCTTGCATATTTCACCCTCTACATGTGCTATATATTGTGGCCTTTTACCCCGTGGAATACAACAAGCATACTCCCTAACAGATCACTGCTCTTCAATGGAAGCATCCCCCTCTCATCCTTGAATGTAAACATGCAAATGTCACCATCCTTCAAGCTCAATGCTTTCACAACTTTTGGCCATTCTAGTGTGATCTTGGTCACTCCGGACACATCTAGGATCATTCTGTAATACTTATCCAAAGAGCTTTCAGTGTTGTTCACAACCACACTAATAACTTCAGACCTGACTGGAATACCACGCTTGATTGCATTTTGTGTCACGGCAAACTTTATCAGGTATGCACTTGTATACCCGTGTGAAAATTCCTGTAGTACCAGTAAGATGTGTCATGAAGAACTAAGTACCAGTAAGATGGGTTATGGTAACAGTAATCATGGAATTCATGGATTTTAACTGAGTACTAGTAAGATGGATTATGTGGGTGCACCCCAGCCACCCCTGTCCCCACTTACCCGTGGCGCATGGTCTTTTTTGGTGTGCCACGGGTAAGAGCATACTAATGTCCCACCCTTTTTTGATGCGCTAGTGGTAATAACAGTGGCGCACAAAAAAATTGGTGTGCCACGGGTAAGCCGTTCACATATAACGGTTTTTCTAGTAGTGTGATGTGTAAATTTCTGTTATAATTGCGAGATGATTTATCTTAGGTATTGTTATAGGATCTCTAGAATTATGGTTTGATGTTTGTTGTTCTGCTTGTGCAGAATTGTGAGATGTAACTTCATGGACTTTTCAGTGAGTGACTATTAAGTTGATTATGACATTGATTAGTGTGCATGTTTCTGGAGTTATGTTCTAGTTGCTCTGATGCAGAAATACATATATATGATGTATGTTGTTCCGTCTTTGTTTCCTATGGACCCATTCGGTGATGAAATTGACCCTCTATATAGTATGTTGGTTGTTCCATCTTGTACAATAGGGGCCTGTGAAGTGGACTTCAAGATTTAGTTGTGTAAATTGCTAATTTTGTATTATTACCTAATAATATTTGTAGACATTAGTCAACTTGCATTCATAGATAGTCACCAGCTATTTGCTTCATGGTCTGTCAGTTAATTAGTACCTTGTGGTTCATTTGCTTGTCTTCCGAGCAAAGCTCATTTGGGTCAAACAAAGCATTATAAGATTAGTACTCAATTGTTCCCTACACACTTTTTCTGTGTCGTTTTAATACCGGCTGCCAACTTCAGCTTTGGAATTCTTCTACTTATATCGGAGTGTTGAAACTGGATCAGAGGTTCTAAACTTCCACTAGGTACCATTTCTGCATAACTACCGTTACCCAATTAGAAGTGAAGCCTACTTACTATATAATATAACATAGAAATTAATTTCCCCAGAAGTGTGTATGTCCAGTAGTTCAAATGATATTGGACAATTCAAAAGAGTGTTCAAATGCTTTTGTCGTAGTCAAAATGGCTAAATATGTAGGCCAATATTGTGCCATTGTGTTGTACCTTTCAACTATAAAGAGTGTTTAACTAACTGAACTCTCGATTTATTTTGAAAAGGTGTACCTTTTAATTGTAATTAACTTTCTTGATTTATTTTGAAAACTACTTCACTTATTTACATGACATCGAAAATATTCTTTTTCTAAATATTAATTAAAAGCATGTTTTCGGTTTGGATTTACTATTTCTGACACTTGTTGTTAATTGCCAACTCTTGCATCCCCTTCACGTTGCTCCTCTCTCCCTATTTGCTCCCCCCCCCCTCATCATTTGTTGACCCTTCATCATTTTTCAAGTATATTTACTAGATTTTTCTTTATTTGGTACTAGTGTTTTCGGCACCACTAGTTTCTTCGTGTCTAGTCCTTGTACCTTGAGTACCATCTACATTTTTTGTTTGTTCAGTGCCAGTTGTTTCCTATTATTTGTCTAATATGGAAAGCAGCCATGAATTATTTTTCACACACGAACATCTAGCTCTGTTGATATTCTTAATTTTGGTGTTGACAAATATTTAAGATGATGTCATGGCCAGTTGATTAATATGTGTGTCCAAACAAAATCCACTCTTAGACAAAGATGCCCGTTTTATATTTTAAGATAATGAATGCGGCTAATCCTGCGCATGGCAGAACCTGTAGAAGCAAGTACATCTAAATCAGGCATACTAATTTTTCCCATATACTCTATGCTTAATTTTCCTGGATAATTAGTTCGATACAATTAATTTAATATTGGATGGTGATGACGCATCTTCCTGTCAGCAGCTTTGCTCCTGCCTAACTCATGTGATTTTTTGGTAGCATCTAAGAGCAGTGTAGAACATTTTAAATTTCTAAATAATGTAAGAAGAACTTACAATCAAGCCTCCTAGTAGCTCCAGACCAGTGTAAGCATCTGGCTGCTACACTCCCACTGCTCTGTTACTAGCTACTATGTGATGTTTGTAGGTAGTTCAATGGAGAGTTTGATTCAGATCACATTTCTCGCGTGCTGTATTACATTGCATGCGAGTGTTGGATGAGAGCCATAACTTCAAACCATCATGGCCATCCACCTCTTCCATACTGTCTTGCCGGTGATCCATCGCGGTCCAGCGGCAGTGATTGATGCTGCCAACTCCGCCGGAACAAACATCTTCGACATCGATTGCTTTGGGTATAGAGCAAGGTGGTGACACGAGTGTCACTGATCATCGTGATGCACACCTCTCGAACATCACTCGTGGTTGTCTCTTGTTTCTCCATCCAGGCATGGTCCTAAGATTTCGGGGGCCTTGGACACAAATTAGAACATATGCCCTCTAGAAAATATAGTACCACATATGAAATTCACCAACAAATTGCACCAAAATAAATATAGTTAGAGGTGATGGGCAGTTCATTTTCCTCTTGTTTCTATGAAATTGTATCACCAGCTGTTCATTTTCCTCTTGGCGTGGCCACGTGAGGGTGGTGATGCACATCTCGACCGCATACGAGATCAAACCAACTTGTATTTACATATCAAGCCAAACCTCCTTTGCGAGTGTGATGGTAGAGGACGAAATAAATCTTTTATATGACTAACTGGTAGCACGAAGAGCATGTTTTGTGATATAAAATATATAATCTGCGAGACAACAATTACAATCAGCCAACATGAACAATACTAAGACTACAATTGGATATTACTAGTAGCGATGGCACCTGCAATTGTAGTCTTAGTATTCCTAACAGGCAAAATTACTTAAAGAAAACTAAAGTCAAAGGGCCACCCTGTACCACAAACATATGTTATCCCAATATAAAACTACAAAATAATCAGAACCACTGAGAAAAGGAGCTGCTAATTAACCTGTCTCGGTACATGGAGAAAGAATTCATGCACAGGACCAACACCACTGCTTTGCTCCACGCCATAAAAGAAAGGGGAAATGATATACTAATTCCAATTCAACATGAAAAATAAGAAGGGGTCACTGTAGCCGGATCCCAATTGATCATGATAAAATACAAGAGTAATTAAAATAGTATACTAATCATGACAACGCCGATCACCAATCTAGCTTGCATCACAATCCAACCTTTGTACTTTGATTTGTACTTAGAAAATACATAATTTCTTACATCCGGCAATTTGCAGAAGTAGAGGAGTGCATATATCTGTATCAGAACTAGGGTTGAGCCGTTGATCCACTACTTTTCCGCCACCACCAGCGACAAACATGATGAGAATACATCAATTAATTGGTTCAGATTTGTTGACTTAAAGTTAGGTGACTCAGAGTTATTTCTATGGATCTAATTTGTTTTCATTTTTTTATTGATCACTAATTCCATATTTCAAATATAAAGCTATAATTACTGCTTCCCTTTTTAGCCTAATTCCTAAATCTTACTGAACCCGTAGTATGCCTTCGCAGCTTTGTGTGGCCAACCACCAGTTTCGTTGTTTGTTGAGGGTTTATGGCTCCTTTTACTACTCAACAAACCCTGGTACAATAGAAGTATCTGGTTAAATTAGGAGCCACACATGGCGACCATGATCTAGAGATTAGAGAAAGAAAACTACAAAATTATGAGCATGATTATTTAAGGTTCTTCGTTCATGAGTAAAAGTGACCGAATGGAATATCAGCTTCCGATGGTCTATCTCTCGGAATGTGATCCCAATGAAAGGAAGGCGCATGAATGTATCCAAAAGTAAAATATCAGAAAAAGTGAGAACAAGAAATTAACAAAGTAAATCAGATGAAAAATGAAGAAATAGAGGAGGAAAAAAAACGTGAGTAATTTGCCGGCCCAATTACGGCAGCAGCTCAATTGGGCGGCTTAGACGCAAAACCGTCCTGGGCTCCCTCGCAGGTGCACCAAATGGCACATCTAACTGGCTTGCTGTTTTTCAGGGCCATCCTGCTTATCGTACAGACAATCCGTAACAATAGACCGGGCAATGCCTTAGTAACAGAACTGTTGGCTAGAAAAGGCCTAATGAAGTAATGAATGCTTAAAAAAAGGCCTAACGAATGATACAGAGCTACAGCATCCGAATTCTGCACCTACAAAAGTGAATAAATAAGAATAATTAAGCACCTTGTATATTAAAAAAACAAGGAGATGTGCCTAGGCTTGTAACAGATATGACTATGTTTGAATAATAAAGATTATTACTCTGTCAAAAGAAAAACAATGACATGTGCTTTTCCTTGACGGCGACTATTCATGTAGAGGACAGAGAAGTTCAAAAGTAGCTTTTGATGTGCAGGACCATGCAGACGATGGGACAAGTGCCTACCTGCATTTGCATACATTATTTGGCTCAAGGTTCAAGGACTATATATGTACTGTGGATAGATGGGGATGGCATGACGGTGATTATACCAGCACATACATTATCTACGAATACAATATATTTAGTATTAGTTATTGTTATATTTTGTTGCTATTATCATTTGACCAATCATCGTGGCTGCACACTGTAGTAGAAGTCACACATGCATGGATACCACAATGTGTTCCTAACTTCCTATTGAGCACAGTTACGTATTGATTTCCTGTCCAGTTCAGGGAAGTGTCAATCACATCATTTTTTTCCGATAAAGAGCATATATTAATATAGCGAAGATACCAATTACATATAGTCCATGCAATAACATTATATCCTAATGACATAAAGAATGCACACAGCCAAAAAAGAAAAAATAATCACAAAAAAGAAAAGTCCTGCTACAGAGATCCATAACTTGAAACAACAACACTGACACCACCAAGACAACACCAAAAAAATCAGCTTCTCCATAAACGATGTCTCAAAGAATGAAACAGTGCACAAACACCGTCGTTGCCCGATCATAGATCTTAGGTTTTCACCCTGAAGAAAGTCCTCACTCTCAAAACAATGTCTTCAACAACAACATTGCCAGACACAACCAATTAAGGTCAGACCTTGGATTTTCACCCTGAAAGATAAGACTCTGAACTTTTCCTGTGCAGTCGCCCCCACATACCAGTCGCTGTTTCAAGTCACGAAGCACCAAGCTAATTCCACCTCACCACCAAGATCCGACCATCATTGTTATTCCACCGATCTCGGCTTGATGACCTTCTCCGCTAGCACCATGGAAAAAAAATGAACTCCATGATATTAACAGCCAGCAGAGCTTTGAAGCGCTCCCTGTGAAACCAAATGGCTAGATAAAAAACATGGTTGCGTACGACCATAAACATCCAATACAGCAATCTTCAGGCATTATTCGCACAATGAATTTCGCCGGCAGGGCCTTCCGAAACACGACAATCCACCCAGACTGGTGGTTACAAGCATCCGACAGATCTTCAACTTGGTACGAGAAGAATCCGAGGACCGCCGCCGTTATAGATCAGACCCCAACGGTGCCGACCATCCCGGGACGGCCGAGGCAAAGCCGGAGATATTAGGCGAAGAAGCCCTCGCCCACAACCGGCCCTCCACCGTCGGCAGCCAACACCCCAGAGAGGACAAAGGTTGAACCGATCTAGGGTTATGCCCAACCGTCCCATCCCCCTGCACCTCCGCCTCCAGCACGGCGTGCTGCCGGTGGCCACCACCACCGCCACCCCGACCCGGGACTCCGCCGGATAGCCTCGCCACAGACACGCCTCCCGCCGCCGCCCCAGCAGCTCGTGCAGCCTTCCATGGCTACCACCGACCCCAGACCACCGTTTGGCGGCTGGACCCGCCACCACCATGGCCGGGGCCACCGCTGGCGGCGCAAGGGGGTCGCCCCTGGAACCACCCTGGGGAGCGGCCCGAGGGGTTAGGTCGCTTGAATGTCAATCGACATCATAGATATCCCCTGGAAAAAATATCATGTCCAAACAGAAGGAAATGAAGCCTTTCTCAGTGTGGTTAAATGTAGTTTCGACAACTTTGGCACGTACTGAGGTATTGAACTCATGCCTTTTGGGCCGCTCATTTCCCCCTCTCCCTCTCTCAGCTATCTACAGTACATGAGCCCTCCCTCTTTCTCGCCGGGCCGCTCCTCCTCCCTCTCCGTCGGGCTAGCCGGCCGGAGTTGGAGAGGAGATGGTGCCGGAGTAAATAGCAGTAGTAGTAGGTTTAGATCTTGGTCCCTAGTGGCGTATGGCGTGCATGCCAGGAGTGAGGTGGCGGATCCCATCTGCTGGATCTGGCGCCGCGTCGTCTTCGTCCTCGACCTCATGGAGCTCCGGCGGTCGGAGACAGAGGTGTGGCGGCGGAGGGAGATGAGGATCTCCATAAATAAAGCCGTCTCTCGCGGATCCGGTAACTGGCGATGCAGCGGTGACCTCCTCCTCTCTGCTCATCATGGCGGTGAGGGAAAAGAGGCTTGGTCACCTGCTCGTCGCTGGCTACCGCATCTGCAGCAGGGAAGCTCGTCGGCTTCTTCTCGGAGGCTTAGCACGGTGCCGCTGTCGCCGTATCTTATGGCTGGAAGGCAGCCCCTCCATCGGAGGTTTACCACGGCGCCACTGTCGCCGTTCTTCATGGCCGAAAGGCGGCCCCTCCATCCTCGTGTGACGGCGACTGCCCGTCCTCAAGGCATCAGTAACCTCCGTCAAGCGCTCATGGTGATTCAGAGGCTCTCCAGCTTCGTCGGAGTTAACTTCCACCTCTGCGCCCCAAGTGGTCTCGTCCCCGGCGGCGTAGAGGTTGACTCCGGCGAGCTTCGTCGCGGTGAAGGAGTTGGACCTGATCGCGTTTCTGCGTTTTATTTGAGGGTCCTCAGTGTATTTTGCAAGGACCAGGTTGTAATTTTCTTGTTTTCTTCAGGCCTGTCTATAAAATGTACTCCACCGCATATGAATTGAAGCCTAGGTCCTTCGAGACCTTTCGTGTTAAAAAAAAAAACTCATGCCTTTTGCAGTCTTACGTCGACTTTTCGAAACAACATGCACGGTATGCGTGTCCTCTTGGATCACACACAGCGTACAACGATGATGTTGTCCGTACCGTGCGTTCCCGGCTGTCCTCGTGATCAAATCTGCCCATATATTATACGTCTTAATGTTTTGTTGTCGTTCAGAAGATAATTCAGCTACGGAGTAACAAAATTGGCACGTGCTTGCTTCCACTTTGCTTCATGTTGTATGGAGACGCTGGTGCGCGCACCTGTGCTGCTACGAGCGGATATTAACACGCCGCTAGTTTTCTAGGGCTTATGCGACAAACAAATAGTAGTATTCCGTCCAACCATAAAAACATGTCAGAGTTTTATCAAAATTTATATGTTCTTTATAGATAGAGGTGATATTTGTAAAGAACCTTTCCAAGTGCCTACAATGTCACGGTCTATGTCCACCTAGCATTC
>NC_061510.1:153296172-153375513 GCF_022539505.1 Lolium rigidum | reverse complement strand
GCCCACTACCGCACCGGATCCGGAGGGACATTGATGTGACCAGACGAACCGACAGCCAGTGCCGAGCGTCGACCGGTCAAGTCGGGCGCAGGGCCCGAGGCGGCGGAGACCCCGGCGCGCGGCAAGCCGGAGCCGGACAAAAAGTTCCACTCGAACCAAAACTCTTCAGCAAGGCGGAGGCGCCATCAAATCTTGCAAGAAAGCAAAAACTGTACAAGTGTAAAAAAGCGGCCGGCTGGGAGCAGCCGGCAGGGACGAGCCGGACGAGGGCGCAGCCGGCTGAATGAAAATTCTTAGTCGGCCCCTCCAAGTGCCGCCAAATATATTCAAGAAGCCAGGAAAACCTGCCTAGGTCCTTCTAAACGCAGGACCTTGCCAGCTTCGGGGGCTAATGTCGGGGAAGACCCCGGGTAGGGCAATGGACGCGGAGCAGCCGGCCGGCCACCGGCCGGCTCGCGGCAAAGGCCGGCCGAGGAGCAGCCGGCCGGCGCCGTGGCCGGCTGGTCCGGAAGCCGGCTGGCTCTAGGTCCTAGTCGGCCTGGCTACGGCCGCCAATGTTGTAGCTGGGCCGGCTTCTACAAGCCATATCCGACTGGGGGTCTGTACCTCAGACCGACTCGAGGCTGGCGAGTCTTGCACTGGAAGGAACCGGGTTGGTGATCCGGGTTCCCAAAGTCCACGCTGACTTCATCCTCCGTAAAGCGCGGGGCACTGTGGAGCAATAGTGCCACGCGCCGGACAAGCCATCATGGCTTACGACGTGCCGTACAGGCTACAGTGGCTGACGGCGACGGAGACACCTCCTCTCCATACCGCTGACCTGGGCAGCCGGATGGGACAGGCCATGACGCCTCAACGGCTCCTGACGTCACCGCCTCGGGAAGGAGCGGAAGCCGAAGCCGGCCAAGCCGGCCAGTAGACTATAGGGTCTTTTATGTAAAGTGCCGGTGCCTATATAAGCCGCACTACCCCTCTCGTGCAGGAGAGGATCGATCACTTATTGCTTTCACCTACCTACAGCGCTGCCCTGTGAGAGAGACCATCGTCTCCCTTAGCCTCTCAGGGCCAGCCGGATACAGCTCTAGGAGCACCATTGTACCGTGTGATTACCATATACACTCATAGCAGGAGTAGAGGTTTTACCTCCACCGGAGGGCCTCGAACCTGGGTACGTCGCCGTGTCGCTCGTGCCCATACCCGCTTCCGGATACCGCCGTGAGATCTCTCAGGAGCCCCTTCGATTAGCCACCCTATGGCATATGCCGTGACGATACCACGACATAGATGCATGCTGGATAGCGGTCTATGTACTTTGTCGTAATGCTCTGATTAAATCTCATAGTAGTCATCGTGATATGTATGTGCATTGTTATGCCCTCTCTATTTGTCAATTGCCCAACTGTAATTTGTTCACCCAACATGCTATTTATCTTATTGGAGAGACACCACTAGTGAACTGTAGACCCCGGTCCATTCTTTTACATCTGAAATACAATCTACTGCAAACTTTTTTCTTTACTGTTCTTCGCAAACAAACATCATCTTCCACACTATACATTTAATCCTTTGTTTACAGCAAGCCGGTGAGATTGACAACCTCACTGTTACGTTGGGGCAAAGTACTTTGATTGTGTTGTGTAGGT
Organism: Lolium rigidum; assembly: GCF_022539505.1. Lineage (NCBI taxonomy): Eukaryota > Viridiplantae > Streptophyta > Magnoliopsida > Poales > Poaceae > Lolium > Lolium rigidum. The sequence continues at coordinate 153,373,870 of NC_061510.1, read as the reverse complement.
TCCACGTTGGCGCCGGAATCCCTGGTGTTGCGCCGCACTACACTCCGTCACCAACGACCTTCACGTGATCCTTGACTTCTACTGGTTCAATAAACCTTGGTTTCTTACTGAGGAAAACTTGCTGCTGTACGCATCACACCTTCCACTTGGGGTTCCCAACGGGCGTGTGTTTTACGCGTATCAAGCTAAATTTCTGGCGCCGTTGCCGGGGAGATCAAGACACGCTGCAAGGGGAGTCTCCCACATCCAATCTCTTTACTTTGTTTTTGTCTTGTTTTACTTTATTTTATTTACTGCTTTGTTTGTTCTCTATATCAAAAATACAAAAAAATTAGTTACTAGCTTTACTTTATTTACTGTCTTGTTTGCATTCTCTATATTAAAAACACAAAAAAATAGTTACTTGCATTTACTTTATTTACCTTTTGTTTATTTCATCATGTTTCCTCCTAAGTTCACTCTGAAAGACATACCGGTAGGACGAGGGTCTATCATTGGAAGAGATAATATAGAAGATTTTTTCACTCATGTTAGTACAGCTGAAGATTTTGAAGATAGACACTTGGTAGAACTTGCTCCTACTTATGAAATTGCTGCTGCTTCTTTAGTACACATGTTGGAAGCTAGATTTGTTAATCTCAACCCCGTAATGCAACATATGTTTCTTACACTCTGTGATATGGAAGAAGGAGAAAAGAAAGATTTTGTCTTAGAAACCCTTCTTAAAGAATTTGGTGATGTAGCAAGAGAAGCTAGAAAAGTCTTTATTAAATTTAAGATGCTTGGCTCTTATACCAACTTTGCTAGTACCCTTGAAAAAATGGAAAAAGATAGATTAAAGTACACTAAAGTTAATTGTGAAGGGGAGATTAAGACATCAATACCTTGCAAGCTCTTAGGAATGTGCGAGGCACTAGAAAAGAATTATGATTGGATTGTTCCTGAAAATTTGTTTGATGAGAATAGCAAGCCTAAGAGTAATGAAAAAGAGGCCTCTGAAACTTACATAGATAAGATACAATGCATAGTTGAGAAAACTCCAAACCCCTCTATTGATGCTTCATCTCTCGATAATACTTGATTCACACTTTCTCCGCCTAGCTGAAACGCGTTAAAGAAAAACGCTTATGGGAGACAACCCATTATTTTACTTCTCCACTTTTGTTTTATATTTGAGTCTTGGAAGTTGTTACTACTGTAGCAACCTCTCCTTATCTTTATTTTATTGCATGGTTGTGCCAAGTAAAGTCTTTGATAGTAGGGTTGATACTAGATTTGGATTACTGCGCAGAAACAGATTTCTTACTGTCACGAAATTGAGCAGCCCCGTCTGTAGGTAACCCAGACAAATCTGCCAATTTACGTGTGTGATCCTCAGATATGTACGCAACTTTCATTAAATTTGAGCTTTTTCATCTGATCAAGTTAAGTGCCCCAGAAAAATTCGTCTTTACGGATTGTTCTGTTTTGACAGATTCTGCCTTTTATTTCGCATTGCCTGTTTTGCTATGTTTGATGGATTTCTTTGTTCCATTAACTTTCAGTAGCTTTGTGCAATGTCCATAAGTGTTAAGAATGATTATGTCACCTCTAAATATGTGAATTTTTGATTATGCACTAACCCTCTAATGAGTTTGTTTTGAGTTTGGTGTGGAGGAAGTTTTCAAGGATCAAGAGAGGAGGATTATACAATATGATCAAGAAGAGTGAAAAGTCTAAGCTTGGGGATGCCCCCGTGGTTCATCCCTGCATATTTTAAGAAGACTCAAGCATCTAAGCTTGGGGATGCCCAAGGCATTCCTTCTTCATCGACAACTTATCAGGTCACCTCTAGTGAAACTATATTTTTATTCCGTCACATCTTATGTGCTTTACTTGGAGCGTCTGTATGTTTTTATTTTTGTTTTTGTTTGAATAAAATCGGATCCTAGCATTCCTTGTTTGGGAGAGAGACACGCTCCGTTGTTGCATATGAACACATGTGTTCTTAGCTTTACTTTTAATGTTCATGGCGAAGGTTGAAACTGCTTCGTTCATTGTTATATGGTTGGAAACAGAAAATGCTTCATGTGGTAATTGGTATAATGTCTTGAATAATTTGATATTTTGCAATTTTTGTGCTCATATAGATCGTGTTTAAGCTCTTGCATCATGTACTTTGCACCTATTAATGAAGAACTACATAGAGCTTGTTAAAATTTGGTTTGCATGATTGGTCTCTCTAGAGTCTAGATATTTTCTGGTGAGGTGTTTGAACAACAAGGAAGACAATGTAGAGTCTTATAATGCTTGCAATATGTTCTTATGTAAGTTTTGCTGTACTTGAGTTTATACTTGAGTTTGCTTCAAACAACCTTGCTAGCCTAAGCCTTGTATTGAGAGGGATTACTTCTCGTGCATCCAAATCCTTGAGCCAAAAACTATGCCATTTGTGTCCACCATACCTACCTACTACATGGTATTTCTCTGCCATTCCAAAGTAAATTACTCGAGTGCTACCTTTAAAATTTCATTCCTTGTCTTTGCAATATATAGCTCATGGGAAAATAGCCTTAAAAACTATTGTGGTAAAGAATATGTAGCTTATGTATCTTATTTCTTATAAGTTGCTTGTTGAGCGGTAACCATGTTTCTGGGGATGCCACCAACTATTACACCTTTGTTGAATATCATGTGAGTTGCTATGCATGTTCATCTTGTCTCGAAGTAAGGGTGATTTATCATGATCAAATGGTTTGAGTATGCATATTGTTAGAGAAGAACATTGGGCCGCTAACTAAAACCATGAATCATGGTGGAAGTTTCAGTTTGGACATCAATCCTCAATCTCTTATGAGAATATATTCTGTTGTTGAATGCTTATGCATTAAAGAGGAGTCCATTATTTGTTGTCTATGTTGTCCCGGTATGGATGTCCTAAGTTGAGATCTATCAAAAATGAGAAATCAAATGTGATCTATCTCCTTGGACCTTTGTACAGGCGGCATAGAGGTACCCCTTTGTGACACTTGGTTGAAACATATGTTATGCAATGATAATCCATGTAAATCCAAGCTAATTAGGACAAGGTGCGAGCACTATTGGTAATCTATGCATGCTTGCAACTTATAAGATGTCTTATGCATAACACATATGAATTATTACTACCGTTGACAAAATTGTTTCTATGTTTTCAAAATGAAAAGCTCTAGCACAAAAATAGTAATCCATGCTTCCCTCTGCGAAGGGCCTATCTTTTACTTTATGTTGAGTCAGTTTACCTACTTCTTTCTATCTTAGAAGCAAACACTTGTGTCAACCGTGTGCATTGATTCCTACATACTTGCTTATTTGCATTCATCATATTACTTTGTGTTGACAATTATCCATGAGATAAACATGTTGAAGTTGAAAGCAACCGCTGAAACTTATATCTTCGTTTGTGTTGCTTCAAAACTTTCTACTAAGAATTTATTGCTTTATGAGTTAACTCCTATGCAAGTCTTATTGATGCTTGTCTTGAAAGTACTATTCATGAAAAGTCTTTGTTATATGATTCAGTTGTTAATCATTGTCTTTACCATTGCTTCGAATCACTGCATTCATCTCATATGCTTTACAATAGTATTGATCAATATTATGATAGCATGTCACTTCAGAAATTATCCTTGTTATCGTTTACCTACTCGAGGGCGAGTAGGAACTAAGCTTGGGGATGCTTGATACGTCTCAAACGTATCTATAATTTCTTATGTTCCATGCTACTTTTATGATGATACTCACATGTTTTATACACACTTTATGTCATTATTATGCATTTTCCGGCACTAACCTATTGACGAGATGCCGAAGAGCCGCTTGTCGTTTTCGCTGTTTTTGGTTTCGTAAATCCTACAAAGGAAATATTCTCGAATTGGACGAAATCAACGCCCAGGGTCTTATTTTTCCACGGAGCTTCCAGAAGATCGAAGGGGTTACGAAGTGGGGCGACGAGGCGCCGCCACCATAGGGCCGCGCGGCCAGAGGGGGGCCCGCGCCGCCCTATGGTGTGGGCCCCTCGTCAGCCCCCCGACGCTGCCCTTTCGCCTACTTATAGCCTTCGTCGCGAAAACCCTTGTACCGAGAGCCACGATACGGAAAACCTTCCACAGACGCCGCCGCCGCCAATCCCATCTCGGGGGATTCAGGAGATCGCCTCCGGCACCCTGCCGGAGAGGGGAATCATCTCCCGGAGGACTCTTCATCACCATGATCGCCTCCGGATTGATGTGTGAGTAGTTCACCCCTGGACTATGGGTCCATAGCAGTAGCTAGATGGTTGTCTTCTCCTCATTGTGCTATCATGTTAGATCTTGTGAGCTTCCTATCATGATCAAGATCATCTATTTGTAATGCTACATGTTGTGTTTGTTGGGATCCGATGAATATGGAATACTATGTCAAGTTGATTATCAATCTATCATATATGTGTTGTTTATGTTCTTGCATGCTCTCCAGTTGCTAGTAGAGGCTCTGGCCAAGTTGATACTTGTAACTCCAAGAGGGAGTATTTATGCTCGATAGTGGGTTCATGCCTCCATTGAATCTGGGACAGTGACAGAAAGTTCTAAGGTTGTGCATGTGCTGTTGCCACTAGGGATAAAACATCAATGCTTTGTCTAAGGATATTTGTGTTGATTACATTACGCACCATACTTAATGCAATCGTCTGTTGTTTGCGACTTAATACTGGAAGGGGTGCGGATGCTAACCTGAAGGTGGAATTTTTAGGCATAGATGCATGCTGGATAGCGGTCTATGTACTTTGTCGTAATGCCCTGATTAAATCTCATAGTAGTCATCGTGATATGTATGTGCATTGTTATGCCCTCTGTATTTGTCAATTGTCCAACTGTAATTTGTTCACCCAACATGCTATTTATCTTATTGGAGAGACACCACTAGTGAACTGTGGACCCCGGTCCATTCTTTTACATCTGAAATACAATCTATCGCAAACTCTGTTCTTTACTTGTTCTTCGCAAACAAACATCATCTTCCACACTATACATTTAATCCTTTTTTACAGCAAGCCGGTGAGATTGACAACCTCACTGTTACGTTGGGGCAAAGTACTTTGATTGTGTTGTGCATGTTCCACGTTGGCGCCGGAATCCCTGGTGTTGCGCCGCACTACACTCCGTCACCAACGACCTTCACGTGATCCTTGACTCCTACTGGTTCGATAAACCTTGGTTTCTTACCGAGGGAAACTTGCTGTTGTACGCATCACACCTTCCACTTGGGGTTCCCAACGGGCGTGTGCTTTACGCGTATCAGGGATCGGCGATCCAAAGGATCACTCACCCATGTGACATCAAAATAGGATTGAAGCTGTAACGAGCTGGAACGAGGAAAGAAGAGAAAAAGTGAGATTGTGCCACGTAAATAGCGTAGAACACGAAGAAGATGACTATATATAGTGGACCAAAATGGGAGCAGAGACAAATTGACTCAGAATGTGGACATGATAAGAAATATTTGGGCGAGTAATAGCCAAATAGACGAGACTACCGACAAGATGTCGATAACGATTCGGATCGGATAGAAGATCACCATCAGAGGAACGAAGAGAAATATTGAGCTCCATTGGAGTCTCAACACGACGGTCATCAGTAAGAGCGGCACGATCAAGAAGGTCTTGAATATAATGTTCTTTGGATATAAAGAAACCATCAGAGGTGGACGAAAACTCAATCCCAAGAAAATAGCGAAGTGGACCAAGATCCGACATAAGGAACTACTCACTGAGACATGCCTTGAGAAAGGCAATATACTCAGGGTCCTCGCCAGTGATGATCATGTCATCAACATAAAAAAGAAGAAGAAGAAGAAGAAGAGTGCGACCACGAGGATAAGAGTGAACAAACAGAGCATGATCATGTGCACTGGGAGAGAAACCAGCAACAGTGACCACATAAGCAAAGCGCTCAAACCATGCACGAGGGGCTTGCTTAAGGCCATAGAGAGAGCGACGAAGACGGCATACCAGGCCATCTATGACAGAATACCCAGGTGGTGGTTGCATATAAACCTCCTCACGCAACTCAAAATTAAGAAAGGCATTCTTAACATCAAGCTGAGACAAAGACCACTGGCGAGCAGAGGCCACGGCAAGAAGAGTCCGAATAGTGGTCATGTGAGTGACATGAGGAAAAGTCTCATCATAGTCATGACCATGCTCCTGCTGAAAACCTCTAGCAACGAGTCGAGCTTTGTATCGCTCAAGAGTACCATCAGAGCGGGTCTTAACCTTATAGACCCACTTACAGGTGATAGGACGATCATGGGGATGAAGAGGAACGAGCTCCAACGCGCTCAAGCGCAGCAATCTCCTCAGCCAGAACAAGCTGCCATTCAGGATGAACAACAGCCTCACGATAAGTAGCCGGCTCCGGGATAGCCGATACTAGCTAGCAGGATTATAAAAAACAGGGGAATGACGAGGCCGAGTACGAAGAGAATAAGTCGGCTGGGATGGTGCACCAGAAGTAAAGGGTACATCATATGATTGGTCACCATACGTGGATGGCGAGTACAGTGAATAGGAAAAGTAGGATGAGAAGGAGTAATAGGAGGAGATCCCCGTGATAAGGGGTGAAGACGAAGGAGGTGTCGGAGGAGACGGAGGCGCTAGAGGAGGCGACGGAGATGGAGGCATCGGAGGAGACGATGAAGAAGAAGGCATTATAGACATCGGAGGTGACGACACATGGGGGAGGAAAAGGAACGGGTGGGACCGGGGGAGAAGAGTCAGGAAAAACAAGAAAATAGAGATCCTCCACAATAGAGGTCAAGGAGGGCAAACGCGGATAGAAAGGACAAGACTCGTCAAAAGTCACATCCTGAGAAATACGCATCCGATGAGCCACCGGATCCCAACAGCGGTAACCCATATGCTCATCACTATATCCAAGAAAAACACACTCAACAGACTGAGCGGATAGTTTGGTGCGTTCACGAGGAGCGAGTAGAACATAGCAAACACAACCAAATAGACGAAGCACGGAATAGTGAGGAGAGCGATCATAGAGTCGCTCGAGAGGAATGCCACCTTGAAGAGCAGCGGACGACTGGATATTAATGAGATAAGCCGAGGTAGAGACAGCCTCAGCCCAGAAATGAGGCGAAAGAGAAGAAGTGATCACCAACGCACGAGCAGTCTCAAGAATATGATGATGCTTCTGCTCAGCAACACCATTCTGAGAATGTGCACCAGGACAAGAGAACTGAGCGAGAGTGCCCTGCTCAGTAAGAACACCGTGCAAATGCTTGGAGATATACTCACCAGCAGAATCAGCACGGAACACACAAATAGGTGTACAAAACTGAGTAAGAACCATGGCTGCAAAAACACTTATAAATGGAGAACACTTCACTACAAGAAGACATAAAGTACAGCCAAGTGTAACGAGAAAAATCATCTATAAAAATGATATAATATCGATGGCCCCCTTTCGAAGCGAAAGGAGCAAGTCCCCAAACATCCGAGTGAACTAAATCAAAAGGTTGCTGAGATACATACGCACTAGTAGGATAGGGTAACTGAATCTGTTTACCTAGCCTACAACCTTGACACAGTAAAGAAACATCTCTTGAGAAATGCCCTAGAAGACCACGATGAACTAATGACGATAGACGCGAACCACAAAAGTGGCCAAGACGATGATGCCACTGCTGAAAAGAGCCGGTGGCAGAGGCGACAATGGCAGAAGAACTGGCAGACGAGGTGGCAGCGGAAGGAACACGAAACCAGTCTAACTCTCAAAGCCCCTGAGACTCAGGGAGGCAGGGGCCAGCTCCAACCAGAGCTTGTGTGCGACGATCCTGAACAGAACAAGAACCAACGTTACGAATGCCGCAATAACTAGAGTCAGTAAGTTGGCCCGCAGGAAACAAGTTCATCGTAAGACGTGGAACATGAGAAATATCAGGACGGAAAAAGAAGGAGTCGAAAAGAGTGCCCTAACTACAAATAGAGAGAGAAGTACCATCGACAGTAAGAACACTAAGAGGAGAATCAACAGGTCGAAGAGGGTACAAACAAGAAGAATTTGAAGTCATATGAAAAGAAGCTCCAGGGTCCAGAAACCACGGGGATGTATCTGAATGTGTAGAAGATGGTGGTCGTGCAGATCCAGAACAATCAGTCACAGAACCAGCATCACCTGTCGAGGGAGAACCTGAAGCCGTGAGCAGTTGCCTAATCCGCACAATGTCCTGCTCGGTGAAGCCAGGTGGTGAAGACCCTCATGAGCTAGAAGGAGCACGCATCCCAGGAGGAGCAGACGACCTCTGCTGATGTGGATCATGGTCCCTCGTGTAGCAATGAGACTCAGTATGACCATCCAGGTCACAGTAGGTGCAGTGAGGACGGGGGCGAGAGCCACGCCCCTGGCTACCCTGCCCACGACTCTGGCCCTGACCCTGAGGAGTGGGTAAAAGTGGCGGAGCAGCGGGCCGCGAATGAGTCGATGGAGCATGCGACGACGGAGGGCCGCGATTAGCAAGCATAGAAAGAACATCCATCAACCCAGCACTGCGTAGGTGAGTCTCCTCAACACGAAACTCAGACAGCACCTCTGAAATTGGAACACGACCATGGGCAAACAGCTGGGCACGACGGGGCTCAAACTCCTTGCGGAGCCGAGACAAGAACTCGTAGACGCGCTGAAAGTCCAAGTCAGAGCGCACACTCTGACAACAACATGGGCATGTGCCACAAACATCAGTAGGAAGAGAGTCGAGCTGGCGCCAGATCGCAGTACTATGCGTGTAGAACTGATCAATAGTAGAGTCGCCCTGACGAAGTTCATGTTCCTAACGAACCACAGACAGATATAGAGCATCCTCGGACGGCGGATAACGCTGACGCAGGTGAGCCCACATGTCAGCGACAGTACTAAGGCTCATAAACTCAGAAACAAACTGCGGTAGAACAATGGAGGTGAGAACAGCCGCAGCACGAGCATCATCATCCATCCACTGGGTGTAAGCAGTCAGATCCAGCCGGTAGGTCTCAAGATCAGCAGAATACTCCTAGACCTTCTTATCATACGTAGCAATGGCCTCATCGTACGCACGCTGGGCGGCATCCTTGTTAGCCTAAGTAGCGTCAGGAGCAAGGACTGGTGGCAACAGTGGAGGAGGAGCCGTAGGAGCAACAGGGTACGGCGGACAAGAGATCTCACCGGAGAGTACACCCCACAGACGAAGACCATGCATATGAATGCGCATAAAGAAAGTGAAATCAGGGTAATTCTCGCCATCAAAGATCACATGGGCAATGACGAATCGCAACATAGCCCGAAGAGACAAAGATCTTTTTTGGATTTTTTTTTTGCTCGATCAGATCGGGTCAACTCCCGAAGTCCCGAACCAACCGACGCGACGAGAATAGCGTGCACGCGAACCAGAGAGACAGCCGGGAACGGGGGCGACGATCGGGGACTGGCCGGCGGCCGGGGGCGGCAGCCGGCGATGAGGTGGCGGTCGGTGACGAAGAAGGTGACCGGCGGCTGGCTGTCCCGAAGATGAAAAAAAAGCTAACCCTAATCTTGCTTTGATACCATGTTAGGAAATATGCTTGTTGTATTCCGCGAGGCAGAAGGCTACAACATATAGCACATGTACAGGGTGAAATATGTAGGGAACACCCTAACTACTGGAGATAATACAATATACAACTATCTCTCTAACATGATTAACTTGCGAGCTATATAAGGCTGATCATCACGAAGCTGGAGACGCTGGAGTGATGGATTATGTATGTTGAAGTTGTAGTGCTAATTATTAGTATGTACGGTTCAACTCATGTGTTCTATTGCATGTAGTACTAGCAGTTATGGTTAAACTGCAGCTTTCTACAGTAAACTTGTTTAGATTATCAACTAGTTTGCTTTTACATCTGTTTACAAGCTAGATTGAACCAAGTTTGATTTAATGGTTCCATTTGTTGGCTTAATTTATATCTATTTACTTCTATTAGCAGATGATGTTGTAAACTATGATCATCGTACCATTTTGTTGTTCACTGAACCATTTGTTGTTTAGTAGAACTTGGTTCAGTTTGCAACTTCTGGTGTTTTTCTGAATTTGCCTTTAAAATGCGGTCGCACTTGTCCAAACCATCCCAATAGGTAGCCACCTACTGAGACACTTCTTCAAACTTCCATAATAGGTAGGTAGATTATTAGAGGCAGTTCAGAATAAAGTGTCTCTAAATGGAGGTATTTATGGGCAGTTCGAAAACTGACCCAAACGCAGGTGCTCCAAAATTCTTACCATGTACATGTACTAGTGAGTGTGGTTGTGATGGTTGCGGAAGGCTCGGGGTCATGGTGTGGATGTATAGTGCGTGATTTTGAGGCTGAATCCTCTTTTCAGAACATAGGATTACGAAGTGTTCGGTTTGAAAGACAATACAACATTGGGACGACGTCACAAGTTGGATTTAGGCGCGTGAATGGTAAAGAGTTGACTTGCAGCTGCAGGAAAAATTCGCCAGAACGGCACTTTTATAGTTCTATTAATTCAGAGAATTGGCAAACGTCAGAGTGATAGGCACCATGGCTGTCTGTGTTTCGTCTCCTTTTCAACACGGTTCAGACGTCACAGTAAGATTTTCACCTGTTCCATCCCAAGTTCTCTTAACGAACAAATTCCAGAAATAAGAATAAATAAGCAACCATGAACAATAAGTTCTCTGACCGCGGGCAGGTTGAGAAGAGAGATGTTAGGCCGATACAGTCAGACCAAATTCGTCACATATTGCCTGTGATACAAGCACTAGTCAAGGAATTCAGTTATAAAATCGATTGTTAGTCGATGTCATGCAGCCTAGATTCAACCTACAGACGTCGAACTATCGACGAATCAAACCAGAATATTTTTCTTTTCGAAATAGGAAAAATATCGCTCCGGCTTCTGCATCCAAAAGATGCACACCGGTTTTTTTTTATTAGATTATTCGCAATATCTTAAAAGAGCAATACGAAAGATCAAACTCGAAGCCACCTCGCTAAACCTATAGAAAGATAAAGGGGGTGACAATACACCAATTCACATCATCCAAACAACCAAATGCCTTCCAAGCCGCCAATAGCAGGTGAGAGACACATCCAGTCAAGCAAACTCTTAGGTCTTAGCGCACGCCAACACACACACCACAAAAATCGCTACCGCCGTCTTCCTCGCACCCATCTTCAAGAGGGATCACCGTATTAACCTTGCCAGACCTGTTGTCCATGTCACCATGATGTCAGGCAGCTCCACCATCATGCACGTGCGTCTTCGATACCCTGCGTCCGTCTGCGTCCGTCTTCGATACCCTGCAGTTCCACGCTGCCGAAAATCATCAACCTCAATCTGGTGCTACCGAACCAGAACATGTGGTGCTTAATTAGGGGATTCCTTAATTAGGTGCCTAGATAGTCAAAGTAGAATTGGAATTTTGGCTCGCAGCTGCGTAGTCCAGTCTCCGTCTGATCTGTTCTATTGTGATATCATCCCACTGACATCACCCGCGTCTGGACGACGGATTAGCTATGTGACGCGACGTGCTACTTGCCCTGTAAGTTAAGAAACAAATCTTTGTTTAGTCAAGTTGCTGATCTTGAAATTTTAATATGCATGCGCAAAATCCTGTTTGGGAGAACTAGTCAAACACGGGTTTGCACACGGCGTGTAAACTTTCTGAATATAATCAAGGTGGGTACTATAATGTAGTTTTTCATGGATTCCTCACTTTTGTTTCACTCGAAAGATCTTCGTTCTGAACTTAGGTTCAGTTATATGCATATAACGGATTTGAGATCTCGCGATCTTTGGATAATAGTAGGCCGCATTCGTAATCTGAATGCCTGATTGATTAGTTGTCACTGTTAAAGAAAATCTTGGATTCTTAGCCGACTCGGCAAGCAATGAGTTGGAGTATTATACTGTTTTTGGTTAGTTACATAAATAAATTTCTCTGACCTAACTCACCGATCAACATGTTTCTGCATTCCTTCTTCTTTGTTTGCTATTTTTATTGTGGATTCTCCTGATTCGAAAAGAAAAGTGTTTTCATTTTAAAGAACCTGTCGCTTGGAGACCGGAGGGATTAGTTCTACTTTCAGGCACTGAATTTTCAGGCACATGTGTTACTGCACTGGTGAAATGAGTATGTAAGTATATATTGATGAAAAATTATATTACAGAAAAGTTCCTTTTAATAACACTATTTTCGTAGGACGCCAGAACGCGAAACATGGCTATTTGTATACTCTGAGTTGATGAAATTGACCGCATCGACAAACAGAGAACACAAAAAATGTTACTCGTACAAAGAAAAGAAAAAGGACTGAACGCAAATGGTAAATCACATGATGATGCAACGAGGGCTGTCGGGCTCCTCATCGTAGCACACCATGGCGGCGCCGCGGTACGGCGGCATCGGCGGAGGACAGCAAGGGTTGCAGGGGCCGGGGCCGGGGCCGGAGCAGGAGCAGTGCGGAGGCTTGGGTGGGTCAGGCTTCTTTGGTTCCTCAGGCTTCTTTGGCGGGTCGGGCTTCTTCTCCTCCGCCGGCCCGACGCTGACGACCACCGCCTGGAACTTGGCCTTCCGCAGCACGCTCGCCAGGCAAATCACGTCCACGTCCCCGACCACCGTCAGCGTTCCCTTGTCCCCGTCCACCGTTATGGACTTGATCCCTGCCGCCACAAACAAAAAGCATCAGCTACAGAGCTCGCATTGCAGCACGAGTTTACAGGTACATGACATGAGCCTTGATTTGTGCAGACATCCATCATTCACACGTACCCTCTATCCCGGCGATTTTGCTCATGGCGCCGGCCTTGCACCGGTCGGAGGTGATGTCCACCTTGAGCACGATCTTCTGCAAAAGTAAAAGGAACCAGATGGACTCGTCATGAGTAGGAGACCGATGCAACGAACCAACAAATACAGAATCAATCGAATTCACTTCGAAAGGACAGGAGAATTCACTTACTTGGGACATGGGGATTGGCGCGCGATTGGTGAGCAATGGTCCGGAAGGAAGAGAGAGGCGGGGGCTATCTTCTTCTTTAGTTGAGCTCCACAACTGGGATCGGTGACAGCTCGGTTATATCATTGTGAGCCGACATGGCAAGCTGCAATTTGTATGTCCGCTGCTTGAGCATGTAACAATGATGGTGCCAAAGTCAACATCGGAACGAACTCCTTCGGTTATGTGCTGTGCCCAACAGAAGACACGTTTTTCTTTCTTTCATGAAACCACTCCCTTTCTCCCTGGCCAAAGTAAAATATAGCCGGTTACTATTTCGGGTGAAATTTTCAGTTCGACTAGATTCAGGAGAAAAACTCAAACAGAAAAGTATTTAAAAAATATGAAGCAGGCTAATTCGTTCGAGTAAAAGCTGTGTTTGTCATAACTGCTCCGGTCCGTTGGACAACTTGACGTACGGAGTACAACAAATCGAAACAATTGCCTCGATAACCAGCCTTATCGGGACGCTTTTGTCTTCTTATAATCTCTGAGCGTTGAAAACTGCCGTCAGTTGAACGTGTCGTGCAGAGCAGAATGGCAACGTCAATCATTGTAGTAAACTAGTAATGGATTTGGGAAGTTCTATCTGAATATTTCTTAGAAATGGATGTTTGTAATTACCCGCCTTCTACATGGACGAGGTATGTCCATCCATTTTAATGATAAATAAAATAATATAAATCAGAGGGAGTACATAATATGGTTCTATATACATCCATATTAATGATAAATAATATAAATCGGAGGAAGTACATAATGTACTTTTAGATACATCCATATTAATGACAAGTAAGTCTAGATACATCCTATGAATCGGAGGAAATGCATAATATACTTCAAGATACATCTATATTAATGACAAGCATTATGAATCGGAGGAGTGCATAATATTGCCACTTGTACGAAAAAAGCAAAAGTTTATCAAGTGCGTGCAAATATGGATATTAGTGGTGTGGAATATGATGCCATAGCGTCGCTGGTAACAGTTATTAGGGCATATACAATGTGCAGTGCTTACACAAGTGGTTAGAAAAATATACCGGTGTTAGATGCCTAACTAGTTGCCTCTACTGTACAAATAAGCACATGTGCTTAAGAAAAAGTTTAGTTTATTTTTATAAGCACTTGTCTAAGCACCTTCACTTGTGCATGGCCTTAGTGGCTTGTGCCACGCATAACATGCCTCTATGCCACCGGTAAAAGCAATAGTAGCATCTCATTGTCCATTATACCATATGTCACTACTAATAATTCTAGATAATAAAGAAAGCCGGAATGGCGAGGACTAGCGTCGTGCAACCAGCCTAGGGGTGGCGGCGCCAGAGCCGGAATGGCCTAGATCACATAGTGGCACAAAGGAGCAGCGGCCATATAGGTATGTTACATGATAGAAGGGAGATATAGAAGCACACGAGGAAGCTGGATACCAGTGGTAGCGGGGATAGGGAGAAGCTTGCTCGACAGGTTAGGTAGGGTGCTAGCTAGGGTTTGGTACATGAAGATACAACAAACCTCTAAGTATGATTTTGGAAATTAATGTCAGTTTCTATGGACTAATAATTTTGTCGAATTGTTATGAAGGAATTTCTGTAAGTGATGCTTGAAGTCCATTTGTTGGATTCAAGGTTTTATGCTATGAGGACAAGGATTTACATGTTGTATTGACATTAAGATCGTTGGATGGAAGAGATGACTATGATATGATAAGAAGAATAAAGTGGAGAGAATATGAAGAATGAAGCAAAGGTAGAGGTTGATCAAGTAGAAGACAAAGAGTTGTATTCTTGAAGATCAAGTGATCAACACTCAAGCACAACAATGTACCACATGGGGTCAAGTTATCTCGTGTTACGGAGAAATTCAGATACTCATGATATGATGACATCGAATAGTGATCGTCCTAAAGTTTGAAAAGTACAAGGTCAAGGTGAGCATCTCAAAGATATGCATTTCATGGTAATGGACATGTGGAGATATAATGAAGTGAATCCATAGTGGACTATGGGGGAGCAATTTGCGAGACTTCATGAAGCCATAACAATCAAGAAAGGTGTTTCATTTTGACGAAAGCTTGACCATCATCATTTAACTCGAGTGGAATACGCTAGGAAAAGGTATGACCTTTATAGGTTTTCTATTTTACCAGTCTCAAGGTGGTTGTCGGGAGACCAGGTTATAGGCAAGATAGTCGTACTATTGAAAGATCGAGATGTCGCCTAGAGGGGGGGGGGGTGAATAGGCAATTACAAACTCTTGCGGATTTGTCTTGTAATAATGCGGAATTAAACTAACGTTTAGTTTACAAGCACAAACCCTAAATATGCTAAGCTCAACTAAGTGTAACAATAGCAACTAGAGCTAAGCAAGATAGGCACAAGATATATGTAGCACAAGTGATAGCAAGATATATGTACTTCAAGCACGATGGCTATCACAAGGAAAGAGAGCTCGGGTATAGAAATAACCGAGGCACGCGGAGACGAGGATGTATTCCCGTGTTCCCTTGCTTTGCAACAAGGTACGTCACGTTTGGAGGAGTGGAGGTCCCACGAAGGATTCCTCGCGCCACGAAGGCTCACCCTATTCTCCGAACCACACCCACGAAGGATAATGGCCCTTTCCTTATGGTTAGCTTTTCCTCCGCTCCGGAGATGGCAAGCTCCACAACCACTTCACAAGCTCCACGAAGGAGAAGCCCGGGCCCCTTCACAATCTTCCACGAAGAGATCACGGGACACCAACCAAGCCAACTAGGAGGTCACCCTCCAAGAGTAACAAGCTCACGGTCTCTCACTCGAACAAATCGTGGTGGAGAGCTCAACACTATGCAATGATGCAAAGCAAGAACACTAGAGGTGTTCAAGTCCTTCACTCTCAAATCCCACCCAAACAACAAATGCTAGGATGAGATTGGAGAGGAAGAACAATGAGGAAAGTCAACAAAAGACTCCAAGATCTAGATCCCAAGAGTTCCCCTCACTTAGAGAAGAAATGGATTGGTGGAGGTTGTAGATCTAGATCTCCTCTCTTAGATCCCTCAAGAATGAGCAAGAATCATGGGAGGGAAGGGAGAGGAAGCAAGCTCAAGAGGTTCAACAATGGTGGTCAAAAACGTGCTCAAGAACCCTAGAAAACTGTTGGGGAAGAAGCCCCTTTTATAGCCAAACGAAATATGACCGTTTGGGGCAGATCTGGGAGTTTTCCGTGCAGCTCGGCGGAAAACCCGGTCGGACCGGGCCGATGACCGGGCCGCCGGCGGAAAACCCGGTCGACCGGGCCAGTGACCGGGCCGCCTGGCGGAAAACCCGGTCGACCGGGCCAGTGACCGGGCCGCCTGGCGGAAAACCCGGTCGACCGGGCCAGGGACCGGGCGCCCCTGAAAGCCCCCTGGAAACCGTCCGGATGGCACCGGTGTGGGATCCGGTTGCTGACCGGACGAGCCGGTGAGACAGCGGCGCCGCCGGGCCAAACATGAAAAACATGGTTTACAAAAACCATGATAACTTTAGCGTCCGGACTCCGATTTCGATGATCTTGGGCTTGTTGGAATGAGAACAACAAGCCCTACAACTTTATGCATAGAAACATCATTGTCCACCCACGGAGTAAAAATCATAAGATGAATGTTTGACCTATCTATAAAAGAGACACCGGTAAAACCTCCAAGCTTGAAAACGCAATAGAAGATGCATATGGATTCCGTTTTCGATGAACTTGGGCTTGTTGTAATGCTAGCAACAAGCTCAAGAACCTCACATGGAGAAACACCAATAAGCAATAATATTTATGGAATGCAAAGCATGCAAAGGGTTGAGCTGCCTAAGACGATGTGATCAAGTTACCCAACCGAAAGCCCCTCTTGATAGTGCGGCTATGTATCCTATAACCCGGTCTCCCAACAACCACCTTGAGACCGGTAAAAGGAAAACCTAGCAAGGCCATACCTTTGCCTTGCGCATCCCGCTCGATCTTGATGATAGCTCTTCAAGCTCCACTCAAGCCGGAATGCCTCACTTGATCATCGTTACTTCGTGAAGACTTACAAATGCTCCCCCATACACTATGATGGGAAAGCTTTATTGATGCACATCTTCACATGTCCATTATCACCAAATGGACGGCAAGCTTCAAGCATGTGATCCACTCAAGATGCTCATCTTGAACTTGCCCAACTCAACCTTGTATCTTCTCATACTCACTTAAGATAGAGCATGGCTAATATTGAGTTCCACATAAGAACTCCATCTTCATTTCTTCTTCTTGATCATATCACATATATATCTTCATACCGATGATCTTGATGCCAATACACAAGATATACATTTATCTTCATGGCATCCATACTTGAATCCAACACATGGAGTACAAGTAGTACCTATGGAATATTCCTTCATATAAACTCAATGAAAACATTAGTCCATAGGGGTTGTCATTAATTACCAAAACCACACATAGGGGCAATGTACCCTTACAATCTCCCCCATTTTGGTAATTGATGACAACCACAATAAGAGGGTTTATATAATGAATATTAGAAACAAGTACGCAACTTATCCGAGAATAAGTTGTATACAAGAAGGTTGTATTTGATATGGTCAAGTAACGCAAAGCTACTAGCCCATATCAAAACCGGCTCTACTCACACAACTACAACAAATGCAAGAGATGTGAGTAGAACCAATATATATAGTGAAAACTCCCCACAATGTATGCACGTGTGATGAACATGAATTCATTGCATATATTGTCAAGATTAACCTTTGGGATAGTTTCCACTATATATATACAACCATGCAAGACATATAAATATGGAATGCATGAGAGGCAAAACACTTAAGCACAAACCAAACTTAAGTATAAAACCATTCCCTTAAACCCTCTAAACTTCTCCCCCATTGGCATCGATTGTCAAAATGGGTGAAAAATTTAGAAGGCCAATATAATGTGAGTTCCTCCCCAAAGTGTGCACTTCTCATAATTTGAGTGGAATCAAGTGCACATATCCAATGATGAATACTTGAAGGACGTCAAACTATATTGAGGATCAAAGATTGCATAAAGATAACATGGTGAAGTGAGCTTCAACAAGTAAAGTAAGCAATCAACGATCCAATTGGACAAACAAAGATATCATGATAAGAGAGATATAGTGCTCTAAATAAAATAAGAAAGCTCCCCAAGGTTCGTGCATAATTTATAATGTTTGCATTTGAATACAATATGCACAAACATGGAATCCTCACTCCCTATACATCATTTAGAACACAACTAAGATAAAGAGAATATGCTTATCAAGAACAACTTGAGTCCAACAATTACGAGATATGAGTGCATGAAGAAAAACAAATAAACCAAGCACTCATAAATCTTCTTTACCAATAACACTAAAATCAAAAGGATAAGAAGATGGTTGGCAAAGAACAAGGATATCAAGGTGATGGATTAACGCTCTTGTGTATATAAGTTTCTAAAGTGGACAAAATGATCCATAAAGAAACATGCACGCACAAGAGGTTAACAAAATAAATAAGACTAGATATCCAAAATGAAGTCATACAATATATCAAAGGATATTTGCTTAAAAAGCATATATAGCCTATGGCTCCAATTTTCACTAGTGGTATATGAATGAGCTTCAACTAAGAAAATCTCAAAAACATCACAACCAACAATAAGGGAAGTAGAGCTAGTTGGAATGTTTTGAGAAAGGCAACAAGTATCATAAATATGGATTTATTTCACAAATTCATCAATATTGCACACAAGAGCTCTTTGAGGAAATGATATGCAGTAAATTGCTAGAGGGCATATTTGTGATAGGTGAATCATAAAATATGATATATATAACCTATCATATGCATCTTCTCAAATTACTCAAATGTTCAATA
Source organism: Lolium rigidum (assembly GCF_022539505.1). Lineage (NCBI taxonomy): Eukaryota > Viridiplantae > Streptophyta > Magnoliopsida > Poales > Poaceae > Lolium > Lolium rigidum. The sequence goes on along the minus strand of NC_061510.1, from coordinate 153,354,933 downwards.
AGAAGTTTTATTATAAAAGGGTTTTTCAAGAACCGCAATATTTTCGAAATAAATAATTTCATGCCAAGATACAACCTACAAGAGGTTGGATGCTATATGAGAATGCATGAATAAGATACTTGTTACCGAGATAGCAATGGCTTGATGTAGTAGATAAGAGTTCATCGATCATCCTAGCTTGACTCCAAAATTCATATGGTGACTACACCTTCCTTATAGATGAGACAAGCCTCCATTGCATCTCCAATATACCTAAAACATCATTCAAGTACATCTTGGTCCCCAAACTTATTGGGTCCAACATGGTTAGTCTAACCACAATATATAGGACACACTCCATATAAACATGTGCATATTTAGATGAAGTTTGAATTTCATGCACATCTTAGCCATTTAGGATTTGATGGAGTATATCCTACATAATGGATCGAAAGAAGGCAAGCATGCTACAAGTATAAACAAATTACATATAAGCATGCACCAAAACTTTTAAAGATCCAAGAAAGATATACTTTGGACAAAACACCAAAGGAATTAAATAAGGCATAGAGGTGTCACAAAACAAATTTGTTGTCCAAATTATATCTAAGAAGCAAATCACAAAAGATTTGTTCAACAAAGTTCAACAAGTGAACTAAGAAGAAACCATTGAGCATAGAGGATGAAATAAAGCAAACATGCTCAAAGATTTATCTCATTCAAGCTAGTAGAATATGTAAGAAGGAATGAGATAGCAAACTCCCCAAAAGAGCAAGGTTCGAACAAATAAACCAAACCCTCTACACCTTTCACAATGGCACAATGTACCATAAAGAAAAGGTTTGTCTTCCAAAACAAACACTTGATATGAATCAAGATAATTTATCAAAAGATTTTTTTTTCAAAGAGACAAGGAAGACACATGTGAGCAACAAGGATTTGTTGGAAATAAAATAAGGCAATAAGAAGCAATCCAAGGTGAAGGTGATCCATAAATTCAACCACATATAAGGTTATCAATTGTCAAAGACAATGAGTATATTGGAAATAATTTCCGGTGGTGAATTGACAAAGATAGTAAGGATCAACTTCACAATAAAAGGCATAGGATAAGTATATAGAATTAAGCACTATGCATGGATGAAGATTCTTGATAACTTCAACTAGTCACACAATCACGCACGGCAATGATTAGAATAACTTGAAGCAAACGGTGTCCCAAATAAGATATAGAGATATGTACTTGAGGAAAAACCGCACCAAGAATTTCTTATTCAAACAAGAACCAAAAGATGAGCAATAAAATCTTTTTACTACAAGTGGAGCTTGTTTGAGCAAACATGCCACCTAGGAACAAGATAATTAAGAGCATCAACTCTAAGTGGCATAACCTCATTTGTTCACATTTTCTAGGCTTGTGATATGTACAAAACATATTACTCCCCCATAATGTGATAAAACATTTCTTCTAAATAAGAGGCAACTAAAATTCAACTAGAGATGATTAATGGATATTTAGAATTTGAATTTCTCATGAGTATGGCACACCACATAGTGACTAGATAATCTTGCAATATCAATACTAAGTGGTGGTACCCATGTACACACATTTTAAAGAAAGAGAGATGCACAAAGCATATCACTCCCCCAAAATGGGATGTTCCATTAATCACTTCAAAGAGAGCCAAATAAGATATCATCAAGATGCATTAGGCTCAAAACAATACACAAGTATATGGTGAGTCAAACAAACATACTTGAACACACAAGATAAGCAAGTAAGACACAACACATACATACACATATTTGGTACAAAACCAAATATGCAAAGGGAGCAAGTAACTTACAATAAGCATGAAGAGTTGAAGTATAAGTTACCGCAAGGAGGAACATTGGATTATGAGATATAGATGATAATCCATACGACTTGGCTTGGTCAAAATATAATATATGAAGATCCCTTAATTCTTCATGAAGTAGCCAAGTCTCCAAAGACCTCCACATGCACCTATTGATCAAGTTTGAGATTGTTGGTCCCCAACCAAGTTGGGTCCTAAGAGATTAGTCACAATAGGCTTGGCAACCCAAATGGTTCTTTTCTTGAAACCACTTTGAGTTCCAACAAACTTGGCAAACACATTGCCATCCTTATCCTTCCCTAGAGAATAATCATTATCAACAATTATAGGGTTAGATAAGGTACCACCTAAGCAAGAAGAAGCAAAGTGCCCCTTCTCACTGCATAAGTAGCAAGTGTTCCCCTTTCTCTTCTTTATTGATTTCTTCTCTTGGGGAACATTATCTTGATTCTTCTTGGGAAGTGGCCTATCTTCAACTTGAGGTCGAGCATGAGCTTGACCTTGACCTTGTGGCCGTTTCCCTTGTTGTTTCTCACTCAAGTGCTTCTTCTTCTTCAATGGGCATGATCTAACATGATGCCCTTCAACCTTGCACTTGAAGCAAACCAACTTGGCCGGATCCTTGACTTTGTCTTGGCCCTTCTTCTTGTTGCTCTTGCTCTTGGACTTGTTCTTGTTATTGGAGTTGAATCCAAGTCCACTCTTGTCATTGGGGGATTGTTGCACACTTAGCATCTTGTCAAGTGCGGATTTCCCTTCATGACGCTTTTCCAAGTCTTTCTTCAAAGAAAGGACTTGAGCCTCAAGCTCTTTTATTTCCTCTACATGGTTAGTAGAAATACAAGTACTAGAGGAAGTAGAAGCTTCATTGTTAGAGCAACAAGGCAAATCAAGTAATCCAACACAAGGTGTATCACTAGTTTGACTAGATGGATTACAAGGACTAGCACATGACAATATAACATTTTGGGTAGAGATTGTGCTAATGTCCACATGAGGCTCACAAGATGTTACCTTACTGATACTAGCCTCATGAGCTAACTTTAGCTCATCGTAGGAAGTTAGAAGATCCTCAAGAGAGTGTGAGAGCGTTTTATTGTTTTCTTCCAATTCCCTACAATTGCTAGTTAGCAACTCAAGTTGAGCCCTTAACTCAACATTCTCCTTTAAGATAGATGCTTCACAAGAAGTAGAGTTAGTAGCACAAGCATCAACAATAGTTTTCTCATTTTTATGCATATAGGATTCAATTTTTTGTGTAAGCATGAAATTAGTATGCTTCTCATCTTTTAGCTCATGCTTGAGGAGAGTGAATCTCATTTCCCCATTTTCAATATGGGACTCCAACTCCACTATGGTTTCCCTATATTTATTCAAGGTATCCATAGAGTGTTCGAGATAAGCACGAGCTTCTTTATTACCACGAAGAGAAGCATATACCATTGCCATATCATGCACCAAGGTATTATGTTCTTCATCATTATCATCATCATCACTCTCATCATTAGAGGATGTGTTAGGAGTCAAAGTAGGAGATACCTTTGATCCATTTGCCATAAGGCACATGTGCATACCGGAGGATGAAGATGAAGGTATTCTTGAATCCTCATTTGAAATCATGTCTTGATCCATAGAGTGTTCGGTTTCCTCTACATTGTTAGTCAACAAGCAACTAGAGGAAATAGAAGCATTTTGATTATGGGAGCAAGACAAGGCAAGCATATCCTCATGAGATCTATGTAAGCAATTTACACATGATATGCAAGAACTATCAACACAAGCATGTAGATTATTTTCAATGCAAGATGTGTTTAAGTCCAAAGAGGAACCATTGCAATGAGATAGAGATGAAGAGTCATCACTAATGAGCACAATATCAACATTGCAATTTCCCTCACCACTCACCATATCATTACCTTGTGTCTTGCAACACGTTGGTGAAGTGGAAGAAGATGATATATCATCACGACCGGAGGTGGAAGCAACTTGGAGCTCTTCATGATGTGAAGGGGAAGAGAGCTCCTCGGAGTCACCACCGACCAATTGAGAAGTGGATCCACCAAACATTTCCTTAAGCTTGATCCACATCTCATGAGACGATTTTCGCTTTATATATATCAAGAACCTATGAAAATCTGGTCTCAAAGAGAATACAAGCTCATTAGATACTTGAGCTTCAAGATGTAAGTTTTTCTCATCCTCTAAAGATAGATTTTGAGGATCCATCGGAGGAGAAAAACCTACATCTAGAAATTGCTCTATATGTGGACACAAGGTCCGAAGATTACAAAGCAAGCAATTTCGCCACAAAAGATAATTTGTGCCATTAAAGACAATTGTGTCATTGTGCACTATACTAGCCGACATCTTTACTCTCAAGGCGGTGAAGCCTAAAACAAGGAGAGACCTTGCTCGATACCAATTGAAAGATCGAGATGTCACCTAGAGGGGGGGTGAGTAGGCAATTACAAACTCTTGCGGATTTGTCTTGTAATAATGCGGAATTAAACTAACGTTTAGTTTACAAGCACAAACCCTAAATATGCTAAGCTCAACTAAGTGTAACAATAGCAACTAGAGCTAAGCAAGATAGGCACAAGATATATGTAGCACAAGTGATAGCAAGATATATGTACTTCAAGCACGATGGCTATCACAAGGAAAGAGAGCTCGGGTATAGAAATAACCGAGGCACGCGGAGACGAGGATGTATTCCCGTGTTCCCTTGCTTTGCAACAAGGTACGTCACGTTTGGAGGAGTGGAGGTCCCACGAAGGATTCCTCGCGCCACGAAGGCTCACCCTATTCTCCGAACCACACCCACGAAGGATAATGGCCCTTTCCTTATGGTTAGCTTTTCCTCCGCTCCGGAGATGGCAAGCTCCACAACCACTTCACAAGCTCCACGAAGGAGAAGCCCGGGCCCCTTCACAATCTTCCACGAAGAGATCACCGGGACACCAACCAAGCCAACTAGGAGGTCACCCTCCAAGAGTAACAAGCTCACGGTCTCTCACTCGAACAAATCGTGGTGGAGAGCTCAACACTATGCAATGATGCAAAGCAAGAACACTAGAGGTGTTCAAGTCCTTCACTCTCAAATCCCACCCAAACAACAAATGCTAGGATGAGATTGGAGAGGAAGAACAATGAGGAAAGTCAACAAAAGACTCCAAGATCTAGATCCCAAGAGTTCCCCTCACTTAGAGAAGAAATGGATTGGTGGAGGTTGTAGATCTAGATCTCCTCTCTTAGATCCCTCAAGAATGAGCAAGAATCATGGGAGGGAAGGGAGAGGAAGCAAGCTCAAGAGGTTCAACAATGGTGGTCAAAAACGTGCTCAAGAACCCTAGAAAACTGTTGGGGAAGAAGCCCTTTTATAGCCAAACGAAATATGACCGTTTGGGGCAGATCCGGGAGTTTTCCGTGCAGCTCGGCGGAAAACCCGGTCAGACCGGGCCGGTGACCGGGCCGCCGGCGGAAAACCCGGTCGACCGGGCCGGTGACCGGGCCGCTCGGCGGAAAACCCGGTCGGCCGGGCCGATGACCGGGCCGCTCGGCGGAAAACCCGGTCGACCGGGCCGGGGACCGGGCGCCCCGAAAGCCCCACGGAAACCGTCCGGATGGCACCGGTGTGGGATCCGGTTGCTGACCGGACGAGCCGGTGAGACAGCCGGCGCCGCCGGGCCAAACATGAAAAACATGGTTTACAAAAACCATGATAACTTTTGCGTCCGGACTCCGATTTCGATGATCTTGGGCTTGTTGGAATGAGAACAACAAGCCCTACAACTTTATGCATAGAAACATCATTGTCCACCCACGGAGTAAAAATCATAAGATGAATGTTTGACCTATCTATAAAAGAGACACCGGTAAAACCTCCAAGCTTGAAAACGCAATAGAAGATGCATATGGATTCCGTTTTCGATGAACTTGGGCTTGTTGTAATGCTAGCAACAAGCTCAAGAACCTCACATGGAGAAACACCAATAAGCAATAATATTTATGGAATGCAAAGCATGCAAAGGGTTGAGCTGCCTAAGACGATGTGATCAAGTTACCCAGCCGAAAGCCCCTCTTGATAGTGCGGCTATGTATCCTATAACCCGGTCTCCCAACAACCACCTTGAGACCGGTAAAAGGAAAACCTAGCAAGGCCATACCTTTGCCTTGCGCATCCCGCTCGATCTTGATGATAGCTCTTCAAGCTCCACTCAAGCCGGAATGCCTCACTTGATCATCGTTACTTCGTGAAGACTTACAAATGCTCCCCCATACACTATGATGGGAAAGCTTTATTGATGCACATCTTCACATGTCCATTATCACCAAATGGACGGCAAGCTTCAAGCATGTGATCCACTCAAGATGCTCATCTTGAACTTGCCCAACTCAACCTTGTATCTTCTCATACTCACTTAAGATAGAGCATGGCTAATATTGAGTTCCACATAAGAACTCCATCTTCATTTCTTCTTCTTGATCATATCACATATATATCTTCATACCGATGATCTTGATGCCAATACACAAGATATACATTTATCTTCATGGCATCCATACTTGAATCCAACACATGGAGTACAAGTAGTACCTATGGAATATTCCTTCATATAAACTCAATGAAAACATTAGTCCATAGGGGTTGTCATTAATTACCAAAACCACACATAGGGGCAATGTACCCTTACAACTATCAAGAGGGTCTCTCGGGTGAGAAACTTGATCATATCTGATGAGGTCATGGGCCCTTGGTAGGCCCACCAGGAAGAAAGGAGGACCCACTCAGCAAGGGGATCCTTACCCCAAGTGTGCGGGCTCTTATCCAGGGCCTCCTCGGCGACCATCTTGGAGTGCAATCCATCCCGAGATTACTACGAGGATTCTATGGTATATGATTTGGAACTGGCCCAATATTGGATTTTAGGTATCTTGTTAGGATATCCCTACGCCGCCATAGGAAAAAGATCGGTACTTGTAACACTAGGCCACCAAGTATATAAGGTGTCTAGGGTCTAGCCATGCAAATATATGTCATCATCTACAGATCGCCTCTGATCATCCACCACAGGCGAACTCGAGATCACCATGAGTTCTTCCTTGAGCTATAAAGATCATCCACTTGCCACAGATAGGAAGTAAAGGTTTTTCATACGGTGTTTTCCATGACCTAAACCTGTATAAACTTGTGTCTCTCGTGTGCTACCATCTGATCATGTCGAGTGTGCGCCCCCTCCGAAGAACAAATATTCTAACAAAAAACACCACAATAGTTGGCGCACTAGGTAGGGGATAGGGTATTTCGATCAACTTCAACACGATCAGATGGCCAACCTTGTCATCACCATCGGCGGCACCACAGATTTCCCAAGACAAAGGAATAGTTTTGGCACGCTCAACTTCGTTGACGAATCCATTGGCACGCTCTACCTCCTCGGTGTCAACCAGATCACGCATGCAAACAACTATCTACATGGACTAGGACCTGGACTCTACACCGACCATATAATGGGTTGTTTGGGATTCGGGAATCTCTGGTCATTGTTGTATAAAATGCCTCCTTCAGGTTTTAGGAAGACCCTAGCACGAGAGATACTTGAACATTGGCTCACCTGCAGATCCGGATCACAACTAAGCCACGGGATAGCATATGTTCTCCCCTCCGCGAGCGACACAGAGTCATGCGGGTCTCGTAGCACCCGAAGGAAACACAGATCTTCCAAATGACATGAGGCGGAAAACCCCATGCCGGCCTCCCCTAATGATGTATGTGCAATGGATAAGGAAGAGGCGGCATGCCCAAACAAAGCAATCCCTTGGGTCGGGCACTTCGAGGTTGGGCTTGATCTACCTGAGTCGCTCGATCGAAGACTTATTCACCAAGCCCGACCACATTGACCTTGATCTCAACGCTAGTGCGTGCACCTACGAATCTCTCGGGGAGGGACTGGTGCTCAAGTCAAAACCAACCCCCTGGCCTCCGGAGTCTCGGCCGACCCAGCAGCTTGAGGCAATCGAGCAGCCCACTAGCATGCCAGCCCTTTTTCATCAGAAAAAGGACAACTACTAGGTGCCCCTTCATGATACTGCCACAAAGCTCCATTGGGAACCTGTCGGCAACCTCGCGCTAAACCTAAATGTGGGCATGTCCCGCCGAGGGCATCTCCAGCGGCCAGATGCATCTCAGACTCCAAATGTGTCTGTATTGGTCTGTTTGTGTCGGTTCGCGGAGAAAGTATTGGTCGCGTCACGCCACTTGTCCGTTTTGGTCGGGGCCTTCTCCAGCGGCCCGACGCAAATGCTTTTTTTCTAGATACTAAAATTTATTAATACAAAAACTTAATTTAAATTGATAAAAATGGAGGAAGAAATAGAAAAATGATGTAAAACCCTAGCATATAGTCTATTGTTCATCGTCGTCATGTGTTAGGACCACGATCACCGGTAGTTCCCATGACCAGTTGGTGACGATGTCGGCACATATATGGTACGCCGGCGGCAGAGGAGGGAGGAAGGCTGAGGCGAACAACTATTGTTGCTCCTAGGGCCAGTTGGGCGCCCATGAAGGAAGTGGATATGATGTTAGAGGTGGAAGAGGATAGGCCACGACAAGCTCGGTGAAAGTGCAAGGATCCCCGTGTGTGGTTTTGGTAATTAATTGCAATCCCTATGGACTAATGTTTGCATTAAGTTCTACTTGTAGGATTTGTCCGTAGACAATGCTTGAACCAACCATACGTTGGCTTTGAGGTTAAAGGAAGAATATCAAGTGTTGACCAAGGTGTGATTCAAGGAGTGTACTGAAGATTGGTCAAGCGGGAGTTGAGCCCATGCACCACAAGTATGTCTTGAAGAATAAGATGGAGTGAGCACTCATGTGTATCTTCAAGACATCAACACTATGAAGAAAGAAGAAATTAAGTGTAAGTTCAAGATGAGTCATCTCAAAGCTACCATATGCTTGAAGCTTGCCATCCATATGTCCAATTGTTGTAAAGATATTCCCGAAGAAGAGGCTATCCCATAGTGGGGTATGGGGGAGCAATTCACAAGACTTCACCATGCAAGCACAATCAAGAAAGGTGTTCCATCTTGACGTGTCCTTGATCATCATCAAGCTCGAGTTGAATGTGCAAGATTAAATGATAAAAACACTTGATATGGTTTCTTTATTACCAGTCTATTGGTGTTAATTGGGAGACCAATTTTTTTTGAAAATGAATTGGGAGACCAATTTATTATAGGATCAGTAGCCATACTATCAAGAGGGTCTCTCGAGTGAGTAAATTGATCGTTTCATTTGGAGAGAGCGCAAACCTTTGCATCCTTCGCATCATCTTTCTTGGTTGTTATTTGGTTCTTATTCATGGTATGATTTAGTGCATGTGTTTATCCAGTTTATTGAAAGCGGGTTTCATATGCATTCTCTGTTGTGTTTTCAATATTGGGTGTTTTACTGGTTTGTCTCTTATAGATAAGTAAAACCTTTCATCATTTAGTTTTATCCTCCCATTATGGAATATGATGGTTCCCTTCATGATCTTGTAGATCTCGGTGTTATGTTCCAAATGAGTCCAAGACCATCAAAATTGGAGTCCGGATGCTAAAGTTATTCCCATTTTGGTTTAAATTGTTTTCGTCTTTTCTAGGGCCGGGGAGAGCCTGGTCCAAATAGTTTTCTCTGTTTTCAAGTCTGCCTTGCTCTGTAGTGGGGGTGGGGGTCTAAAGTCTTTGGCCATCCAGACCAGAGTCTCTAGTGTTAAATGGTTGTAATAGTCATATATCGTGGGGGGGCTATAAAAGGCACGTTTCATCCCAAAGGCATGGTTGCTTGTTCCTAACCTCTCTCCTCCATTATTGACCTTGGTAGCTTGACATGTCTCTCTATTTCTGCCTATCTTTCTTGAATCTTTTTATGGGGAAAGTTAGAGGGGATGTGTATGTACATTTCCACTAATCAATATTCTCTCTAAGCGAGGAGGACATAGTAGATCTAGATCTTAGAGTTCTTTTTGGATTTCCTTTGTCCTTCCTTTCTTATTCCCCCAATAGCTTTTGTAGCTTTGGTGGAGTTGGAGATGTAAGGATTGGAGCACCTCGTGTGTTCATTCCATTTCATTTGGTGCATCCGTTTGAGTTCTCACCGGAGAATTAGTGAAGAGAAAAGTCCATGAGCTTATTACCCTCGGGTTCTTGTACCTGAAGCTTGTTCCTCCTTGGTCCTTAGACCCTAGACAGCTTGTGACCTTCGAGGTGTTTACTTGGGGAATCCAATCAAATTTTGGATATTCCTCAAACTTGAAGGATTTTGTAACGGATTACTTGGGATCCTCCAATTAACTTGTGTAGATTGCCCTAAGCTTGTACGAGTTTGGTGACCACCCTCAAGGGTCCCCTAGAGGACCGTAACATCTTCCACCATGCAGGAACATGAGGAGATTATGGTGTATATATCTTGCAATGACATAGTTAATTCTCTTGATTATCACAAGTTGTTGGTGCATATAGGTGAACCCTAGTTTATATAGGTTTTGTGCTTGAATAATTAAATGCTAGTTTTATTCCGCATTTGTTAATCTCTTAAAAGTTTTAAATCGCCTATTCACCCTCTCTAGGCGACATCCATGTCATTTCACTCATGCCACTGCTCCCACGGCAAACGTGCTGCACGAGGGGCAGACCTCATGAGGCCTCCATGGCGACCCCTGAGGGCCTCCTCCTTGGACAAACCCATTAGGCATGGTCATCGAGGAATACCGAGGTGGCGCTTATAGTGGCGGTGGATGCTCTTATGAGCCTTCAATGTGAACCTCATCGCTTCCTCCTCATCCATGCCTTCCGGCATGACGGGGAGCTGGTTCACTGTGCACTCTTCCTTGGCCTTCTCTGCGAGGTAGTGGAGGTAGCCGACAAAGTCGTCGGTGTCATCCTGTTCTTGAGGAGAACAAAGGGGCAATGGTGGGGGTGAGCTGTTGGCAAAAGCAGGGGAATGTCGCTGCCCTTAAAAAGTTCGGAGACACGACCGCTTTCAATGTTGGCGTTGGACTACAGGCGGGTGCCATTGATGGCAGCGCATAAGACCAACCGTCACCCACCAGTTCTGGAGTTCCCGGTGAAGTTGAAGCATCCATTGATGGTGTCATGGCGACCAACACACCAAAGGGGATGTGAAGCATCCGCTGCCCCGCCGCCAGGCGCGCCCGAGGCGATAGGCTGCGGACACGCTCCTTCCATCCCCAATTTGGGCCACGAAAGGGTCGCCGCGGACATACCAATCTGTTTGCTCGACCCGATGGGCTAGGGTTTTACCCTTAGAGTGTCCATTTGTGTCGGGTCGCTGGAGATTCCCTCAGATCTCAATCTCTGGCAAGTACATTGCCGAGAGGAACGCCTTGGCCGTCCTGGATGTGCCCCTGCCTACTCTCAGCATATCGTGGTAACACGCAATTAGCTTTCATCCCAAGTCACTTGGGGCTGGACTTACACGACATTGCCGTTGACAAGTGGTCAAGCGGTGATGCTAGGGTTCCGCGTGATGGCTAGCACGACAATGGTAACAACGATAAGAAAATATTTGGTCGAGAAAAAACTTTGGTGGTTGTTTCTCGCTCCAGCATGTTCGACTGGTTTTCATGTTGGGCTTCCCCTGCCGTGAAGTCGAAGTTGAGCATCCTGCAAGTAGTGATGATGCCCTAAGTCGGGCGGTTGGGTCGTGAAGGCCTTCATCGGCGAGAGTCTTTCCCATATTCTGTTCAGAACTCAACTTCACAATCAGAGGTGTCGGTCCTCTATGCAAAGGGTCGCCTGGTTGGCATGGGCCGGCGTAGGCTTCGCGAGGCTGATGCGGTGAGGTTTTCTTTGGTGAAGCTGGAGTCACTGGCTCGAGTGATGACAATGACACTGTTGGGTATCCTGCAGGATGACGCTCTTTTCGGAGGCGATATGTGCGCAACTTGTGTTGATAGCCAAGTTGGCGGCTTTTGCCTTTGAGGTTGTCGTGTTCCATGACCGCCGATGAGGATGTTTGTGATGGTTTTGGCCCGGTTTTCCGTCAATTAACCGAATAATTCTATTCTTCTTAATTAATACTTCCATCTTCCCTAAAATATAAGGCACGCATTTTCGCACGGTGTTTGGTGTAGAACTTTAACCACTAATATATGCCAAAGTATATGGACTCAGAAATTATAAATGGCGTCGTTGCATTTGTTGTGCAAACCTCTTCCATTTCATATATATTTATTCTAGACATATTATAACTAAAAATCATAGTGAAAGTTTCAAGTTATTGACTAACGAAGAGCATCTTATATTTTGGGATCAAGGGGGTAAGATGAGGCAAAAGCTTTGCCTCATTTTAATAAAAGCATGTGGGTCTGGTTTGTCGGTTTAGGAAAAATAATAAAATGGGGCAAAGGCCGTCACAATGTGAGAACTAAGATGTTAATAACAATAGTTATTAGATAAGGTAGAAGTTGTCACATGATTACAATCGAAACAGGATATGCTTTTTACATAAATATAAAAATAAATTCATTCATCCAGTGGACTCAAAACTATAGGAAGACCAAACTTAGGTTGAAGTGTTAGCACATCTGCAGGTGCATGGACGTACTTGGGTGAAAGGGCGAACGAGAACTTCTGCAAGATCATTGCCATCGTCGACTTTGCTTCTAACATTGCAAAGTTCTGACCGATGCATGACCTTGGACCTATGGAGAATCCTAGAAGAGCATGTGAAATCTTTGCTGCTTTTGTGATCCCATTCTCAAATCTCATCGGATCAAACTCATTTGCTTTTTCACCCCAGACATCCTTGTCTCGGTGCAGTATTGGAATATGAATCACAATTTCATTGTCTTTACGTAAGTTGAGACTTCCTAATTTCATATCCGAGATAGGTTTTCTCAGCATTACAATAACAGGACCATACAGTCGCAGTGTCTCGAGGAGCACCATTGTCATCTGCAATTCAAATCGCCAGTGTTAGGCTATCAACTACCGCCAAAAGTTGCAGAGTTATGATTATTTTGGTTCACATGTAACAAGAATACTAATGAATACTCCCCATTATAGTTGCCTACTGAAGATATTAAATAGATGACACTTGCAAGAACTAAATATGGCTAATTGAGAAATCCATGCAAGCTAAGTTCGACTTTACCTCTTTTAATTTACTAAGCATGTCTGCATTAGGTTTTATATTTCCACATTCTCTGAGAACCTCCTCTCTTAGCCGCTCCTGCCATTCTGGATACACACTTAGCAAGAACATTGTCCAAGTAAGCAGGTGTGATGTGGTTTCATGCCCTGCAAAGAAGAATGTCTTGCATTCATCTATGATCTCATCAATACTCAGAGTCATCCCGCCTTGCTTCTCTCCTTGCTCTTCTGTGAAGCAAGCCTGAAGCATTACACCGAGCAGATCATCTCCAAATCCACTTTCTTTTAATGCTACTCGGTACTGTATCATTTCAGACAGCATGTTCTGAATCTTCTTTTCTAGCATCCACTGGTATCTGTTTCGTTTAGTAGGGAGATATCTGAAAAAGGACATAATTAGCGAAGCATAACTATTTTGTATGTAGGAAATACTACTCTTGATAAATTAACTAATTTACTTAAATCCTGGTATCCGCAAATTGAGGAGAGTTTCCACGGTGATGGCCTGAAGCTGTTTCTGTGCATGAAATACTTCTTTTCCCTCCTTATAGCTACTTCCAAAAGCAGTACGTGATATAACATCTGCTGTCAACTCTTGGAATTGTTTGCTGAACTCAACTTCTATCTCCCTGCTCTTGTTATTAGCTGACTGATCCTCCCACTTCTTGATCAAGCATTCAGCACAACTAATCATTGTTCTTGTCATCATCTGCAATTTTGGATCATTTTAAAAAAAATTGCCACAAGTAGATTTTTTTGGAAGGAAACTAGTAGTACATGCTTCAATTTGAAACTGAATTTGAAAATATAGGCCATTACCTTAAGCTTGTCCATGGCAAAAGCTGGGTTCACCACACTACGGTGTCTCACCCAATCTTTGCCTTCCACCATTATTAACCCTTTGCCGATGATTGCCAAAACTGTTGGGTGTGCATCATTCTTCATGAAATTCCCAGATTTGTTTGCAAGAATCTGCTTAACCATGTCGTAATCATCGATGCAGATTCGGGGCCGTGGACCGAACCAATATACAAATGGTCCTCCTAATAACAATACAAACATTATTCCATAAACAAAGGTGAGTGCGGAGGCTTAGACATATGATCTTAATGTACTGCAAGACAGGGCACTTATATAATATAAGCCATCCATTGTTATTAGAAGCTTGTTAGTTCAAACAAAACAGAGTGTAGCTTAATATCTCTTTTATCTCTCTTCCTGTTATTTCTTCTAAGTTTCTTTTGCCATTTTTATGGCATAATGTTCTCCATGCAGAGTCAAACTGAATTTTCCTCTAACCGACTGCAGCTGACTTGTATTGAAGTTCAGGAAACATACTCTTTACTCTTAAGAGCACATACTCTCTTCTCGTTTTCAGTCACTACGAAATTTTCAAAGATGGTGCAAAAAATCCTTCGTTATATTATATGCTATGACATTTGAACCCTGCAGGATCTCACAAAAGAATATAACCATTCGTGACCTGTATAGAAACAACAAAAACGCCGGGGGTCATGTTGTAGGAATTTCTGTTTTGCGCATGCCACAAATGGATATATTTCTTGCTGAAATTTTGCAGGTTCATATGTAAAACATACACTAGGTCCATTAGATATCGTGGTTATGAGAACTTTCTAGGTTGCCTCAAAACGACATATGAACTTTTTTAGAGAGGAAAAAAGGTTTGTCGGTTGATAGCAGTATCTGTTATTATCACTCTTAACAATCAGGACATACCGTACTGATCCTTCCATCTCACGAAGTGCGGCAGGACCCTCCGGGGATAATCGTGGTCGTGCACATCCAGCTCCACGCCCTCCGCCTCTGCTTTCATCCTCCGGATGTCCTCGCTCGAGCCTCTCAGGAACCTGTACGGAGGTCCACGGACGCCCTGCTCCCGGAACATCCTCGCCACGGCACGAGGCCGCCACACGAGGCGCACCACGGCGTAGATCCACAGCCGCGAGACGGCGAGCGCCAGGAGAGCGGCGACTACCGCCAGCAGAACGGACGACGCCATCGACGGTGGATCCGGCCTCTGAGCGGTGCCTGCGTGAGCTTGCTAGCTAGCTAGCTAAAGGCTAAAGCCTACAGAGGCGTGCTTGATTGGGATCATGGAAAGGATGGTGGTGCTGGCTAGATAGGCTTCGAGTCTTATTCGTAGAAGAGACTTTTAAGATGTTACGTGTCGCACTCAGTGAATTGACTGAATTTATGCTCTCCAAATTTATACTGCAGAGGAGTCTGATTCGTCAAGAGACTTAATGCCGTTCGTGTCGCTCTCGGTGAACTATTGAATTTGTGCTATCCAAATTTCGTACTCCCCTCTAAGTCATATTAGCTGTCTCTGATTCAAGTTGTGAATCTAGAAAAAATTACATTCACGGTCCTGATATTGGATGGTACACTCACTCTGGCCTCTCTTTTTTTTTTTTGAGAGGTTCTGGCCTCATGTTTCAAAACGTCTGTTTCAGCCTCTCAGCTTTGGCCTGTACTTCTTATTTGGTTGAAATCTGGCACCTACGTACTTTCTCTTTTAAAAAGTAACCCAGGCCTTTTACATACACCGTTGCATATTGAGGTCATGAGATGCACGGAACCAATTTTATTGAAAAGTTGTCTTCCTACGGAAGATAGTTACTTAGAAATTCTCAAGGTCCACAGGCTACTTGTTGTAGTCGAATAGCACCAGCCACTTGTCTTCTCCACTGACCATTTTTTAACCGCTCAATCATATTAGAGACCCTCCTTCTAACCGGCTTCTAGCATTCGGCCACTTTCAAGTATACATACTCCCTCCGTCTCAGTTCATAGGGTTTGTGTGTATCCCTAGATTGTCAATTTTACGATCTAGGGATACGCGTAAGCCCTGGAACGGAGGGAGTATTTTTTTTATAAAGAAGTAAAGGTTTCACATAAAAAAGATATAAGTACACCCGATCTTTTCAATAATCCAATACCAATAACATTTGGAGGTATCGAAAGATGCACATAATTAATTTTTTAATAAAAACTAAAATTCAAAGTGCGGAACAACCAATATCAAGATCAAACAATGCAGCGACAACACACAAGCTTGTTGACGAAAGACAACATAACATCCACCATCCGGAGAGAGGTTCAGGAGAACCATCAAGTAAAATACATGGTACCTAACCAAACTCGCTAGCCTCTATCACTGTACTTAAGAATACGCATCCTATGGTAACTGAATACTACTGGATGTTGCATCGATGGTCACCATGTATCGACATGTGTTGTATCACACTAGTAGGAAACTAGCTATACGTGGGATGCTATTTTGTGGCGCACCAGTTTTGCGTGCGCCACATAATTTATTTCTGTGGCGTACCATTTTTGTGCGCCACTGAAATAGCGTATTTTTATGGCGCACCTGCCACACATGCGCCAGGCCCCCTAGCCTCAATCATTGGTTTCACTATTTCTGTGGCGCACAGGACCACGTGCGCCACAGAGACACAGAATTAAGATATTCTGTGGCGCACCAAATAAAACTTTATGTGGCGCACATGAGCTGGTGCGCCATAGAAAATACACATTTCTATGGCACACATGAGCTCCATGCGCCACGGAAGGCTTTTTTTGGCTCCCCACGCAACTCCACACCCTCCGATCAGCTTTTGTTAGCTCTATAAAATACAAAAGAAATAGATAGAAATTTCAAAAAATAAAATCCTTCGAGGTGCCCATGTATTATGTCATCTAGTACCACTGAGAATTAACAACATGAATTTCAATTTTTGTTGCATAATTGTGTTGCCAAATTATCAAACTGGATTTCTGGTTGCATACGAACTCGAAAAAACGCACAATATATCAAAATGTCCAGGAGAAAATTTGACATCCGAATTCACCTGCATATACTCGGTTAGCCAATTTTTAGAATCGCAAAATTCGAAAAAAGTAAAAAGATACGGCAAAGCCAAGATTTTTTCTGCAAAAATAGAAAACTTGAAAAAAATTCTGTGGCGCACCATATGCCCCATGCGCCACAGAATGTATACTCTAAAATTTGAATTTTGTGGCACCCTCTTCCTCTCCTCCACACCACTTCCCACTTCTCCTCTCCTCCTGTCCTCCACTTCTCCTCCTCTCCTCCACTTCTCCTCCTTTCCTCCACTTCTTCATTTCTCCTCCCTCCTCTCCTCAACCAGGCGACCTCCTCCGGCGAGCTCCTCTCCTCCTCCTCCGGCGACCTCCACTTCTCCTCCTCCTCCACCTCCGGCCGGCCTCCTCCTCCTCCTCCTCCTCCACCCAATCCGGCCGGCCTCCTCCTTCTCCTCCACCCAATCTTAGTTGTGGCCTCTTCGCCGAGTTAGGCTCTTGGCTCTGAGAAGAGTGATGTTGTTGACGCTGCAGTCGACATGCTTGCAGCCCCTTTTGGCGATGGGGTTGCTATGTCAGGGTTGCTACCTACGGTGCCCGGTGCCATCGTTGCGAGAGAGGTTTGTGACTTTCTTGCCACGTTGGCTACTGCATACCTTGGATCCACAGTTGTTTGATGGGCCCCAGAATGTCACGGCCAGTCTTTGTTGGCGTAGTGCTGGAGTGTTGGGTAGTGAGTGTTTGTCGGATCACATTGTGATCTGTTGTGTTCGCTTGAGTGTGTTGGGTTTTGTTGTTGAGGTCTCTTGTTAGATTTGGCTGAGGGTGTGTGTACGTGTTGCTTGTGTGGGCTTGACCGTGTGATTGTAGATTTTTGCCCGATTTTCTCCTAAAAACTGAGCACCTTCTTCTTAATTAATTAGCGAGGTAAAGCTTTTGCCCGGTTTAAAAAAAATATGGTGATGGAAGTGGGCAAAGTTGCCGAGTTTGTGATGACCATGTATTTTACTCTTTTTTTCTCGGAGGGACTGTGTGTCTGTGTTGCCGGTTGCACACCTACACAGGGGAGACTCGTCGCCTCCTCGGTGCAATCTTAGCCGTCTGCCTCCATCTGGATAGTCCAAATTTACTCAACTCGTACAATACACCCCAATTTCTCTGTCCCCGTCTCACACTCACACTGCCAAATCCCAATCCGGCCACCTCCTTCTCCTCCACCCAATTTTAGTTGTGGCCTCTCCGCCGATTCAGGCTCTTGGCTCTGAGAAGAGTGATGTTATTGACGCTGCGGTCGACATGCTTGCAGCCCCTTTTGGTGATGGGGTTGCCATGCCAGGGTTGCTGCCTACGGTGCCCGATGCCATCGTTGCGACAGAGGTTTGTGACTTTCTTGCCACGTTGGCTACTGCATACCCTGGATCCACAGTTGTTTGATGGGTCCCACAATGTCACGGCCAGTCTTTGTTGGCGCGGTGCTGGAGTGTTGGGTAGTGAGTGTTTGTCGGGTCACATTGTGATCTCTTGTGTTCGCTTGAGTGGGTGGAGTTTTGTTGTTCGCTCGAGGTAGGTTTTTGCCCGATTTTCTCATAAAAACTAGCCACCTCTTCTTAATTAATAAGCGAGGCAAAGCTTTTGCCCGGTTTAATAAAAAATGGTGATGGAAGTGGGCAAAGTTGCCGAGTTTGTGATGACCATGTATTTTACTCTTTTTACACAGGGGAGACTCGTCGCCTCGTCGGTGCAATCTTAGCCGTCTGCCTCCATCTGGATAGTCCAAATTTACTCGAGTCGTACAATACACCCGAATTTCTCTGTCCCCGTCTCCCACACTCACACTGCCAAATCCCAAAACCCTAGCCCAGCCCCTGCCTCCTCCGCCGCCGCCGCCATGGCAGGAGAAGCAGCAGCCCGCGGCCGCAAGGCCCGCAACTTCGCGACCTTCCGCCTCTTCCCCCGCGACGGTGCCGCCGGCCCCGACGACCGCGTCTTCGTCCGCGTCGACAACAACGCCTACACCATCCCCGGCTTCGGCGACCCCCAGGACCCTCCCCTCTCCCCCACCGCTGCCGCCGACCAGTTCCCTTCCTCCACCTCTGGCCCCCTCCCCGACCACGTCCGCCAGCAGATCCTCGAGCTCGGCCTCCCCGACGACGGCTACAACTACCTTCTCCATCTCCGCGAGCTCCGGCCCGCCGCTGCCGCCTCCTCCTCCTTCGTCCCCAGCCATACCGCCCGCCCCGAGCCACTCCCCCTCGATGTGAAGGTCGGCTCTTTCTCTCTCCAAAGCCCACACATGTTCTCCCATTCGAGCGTCTAATCTTAGTTTTCTCCTGTGCAGGCGTATGATGCAAGCAAGGTGCGAGTTGCTTCCGGCAAGGCCGAGGAAGAGTTGGACGAGGGGAGGACCATGTGTAAGGTGGCCGCAAAGACTGCGCCGGTGAGGCGGGTTGGGAAGGCCATCGACCCTGACGTTGCAAGGTTGCTCGAGGAGAGCGATGATGAGGGTCTGGAGGAGGATTTTGTCATCATGGCCAACCAAGCCGAAGGGGATGAGGTGGACGATGAAGAGGAGGAAGAGGGTGCTGGTGTGTTCAGTGATGTGGAAAATGATGAGGAGTTCGAGGATGCAGAGGACGAGCCCAGGCAGAGGGTGCCGAGGCTGCTTGATGAACAGTTTGATTTGGTGAGTTTTTTCCACTAAATTTCTCTAGTTCGCTATATGCAATGCAGTGAAAATATTGTTGCCGTGTTATTACAAGCTCATGATTGATGGTTTGTTTTTGAAAAGAAGACTGCTAAGTTTAAGTGATAGTACTAAATTGTAATTGCAAATTGACAAGTCTGCAGCTATACGGTATTACACATGTCTTTGCGTCGTGTAAGCTTTTCTGTTGTATTTAACCATTCAGTAAATGTGAAGCATTCTCTGCATAGAGGATTCAATGTCTAATGTTAAAATCCTGCGTGTTGTAATTAATTCAAGCGAACATTGTTTCAACGGAATGTCTTCTATTACCTGTCTCATCAGCCCCTGATTTTCTGCAATGTAGGCTAGAGAGATCTTGTTGTATGTTTCAATCTGTTTTCTTTGCAGTGATGCAAAATCTATAAGTCGAATTTTGACTCGTTGTAAATCAATTTACAGCTTGCTTTGGAAGAATATGGAGATAGTGATGACGATGATGGAGGTGTTAGAGATGGGGAGCATGAATTGCCAAACGAGGTTATAGATGAATTGAAATTGTTCCACAATCAAAATGTATGCAACGATGAAGGATACAGAACGCCAGGAGATTTTGTTCGTAGAAAGCTTGACACAACCACCGCAGAGGAGGTGGATGAATCTGCTAATGTGATCCAGAAATGTGCCGAGTATGCTGAAAAGTATTTAAATGACCCCGCACAAGATGAAGAGGTCGTGCTTGTTTCAGAAAGCAGTGATGAGTCTGAGGTTTGGGACTGTGAGTCCATTGTTTCCACCTACTCTAACTTGGACAATCACCCTGGAAAAATTCAAGCTCCAAGAAATCCTAGAAATCTGCTTCCCAAAGTTTTCCCTGGGGAAACAGCCACAACGAAAGATATCATCAAGCTTCATGGAAAAGAGAAACTTCCGGTTGATTACCTACCACAGAGGAAAAGAAAGAGTGAAAAGGAGAAGAAACCAAAACCTGCAGAAGCAGAACCAGAAGCTCCAGATACTGAATATTTCAAGAAGGTTGTTCAGAAGGAAACAAAGGATGAAAAGAAAGCAAGAAAGGTAAAACAAGCATTCTGGTTTTAGATTAATAGTTTGAATCTTACAATCATGTACTCCTTACTTCATTTAATTAACTGACATGAGTGGCACAAGATGTTGGTATCGTTCACTTAATGTGTCACCAGGCTTCAAAATTTTGCCAACCATATTGCCAACGCAACACTAAAACCCTTGATGTTATGGCCATTTGTAGAGTTCTCTGTAAAGTTACACTTTCCATGTATAACATGTATAGACATTTGATAATTATGTTAGTTTTTATGAAAAAACAATGCCATTGTTGTACTTCAAAATGTGAGCTTTTACTTGTTACAGTCTCTAAATTGAACTTTGAACAATATTTCTTCACATCATACTTTTTCTTGTTCATAGCTAGACCAAATCATGGTCATAAAAAATACTTTCAAATAAGCATCCGATGTGATATGACATCACAGAACATATAATGAATGGCATGATTGTTTGTCAAACTACCAAATCCCAATATTGAACCTAGTAGGGACTACCGTTTTCTGGTGGTTATTGCGAGCTTCATACTGGTCTATAATATGTCTCAATGGATGGTGATTCAATTATTGGTTGTTAAGGCCTAAGGGATCTGTATAATCATGTAGGAGCATATATAGATCATCTATCTCTGCAAACCTGATTCAGATTACATTTGTTTACTACTTTTGACATCCTTACCATATGGGCCTTATTTTGCTAGTCTGCTGTAAAAGAAGAGAAGAGAGAAGCCCGGAAAGCAAAGAAAGAGCTCAAAGAACTGTACAAGTTTGAGACACAAAAGGCTCAGAAAGTTGCTGCTGTTACAGGGCCATCTTCCATACGGCTAAAGTAAGTGGCCCTGCCGATTCTATGCTGTATTGTGTGAACTGAATAGGCTATGGGTACTGATGCAATGCATCATGTCTAGAAAAACGAATTTTTGGTGTCATGTCTGTATGTATAGAGTTCAACCTCGTGTCTGTCCAATTAAATGTATGTACGCACATATTTTATCCAATGAATTTACTAACGTATATATGGATACCAGATACCTTTACAGTGTCAATTGTTGAATTTTTCGGACAAAACGGATAATGAGTCTAAAATACTTGCAAGATATCTTCCCAATCAAAATTAGTTGACACCCTGTAGATCATTGTATCATCCCTTAAACTTTCAAGTTCAACTATAAAGCCTGAAGATACACAAAATGCAGGGTGTCCTGACAATATTACCATCTTTTTTCATTATTATCTATTCTTCAAGAAATAGTCATTTTTTTTTCTCTTTGTAGCTCATCATAAGTTGAAATATAACTTCCAAGATTTGCATGTGACTATTTGAACCAAGAACCACATTCACAATCTTCTACTCTGTCCGTCCCGCAAAGGATGACTTAGATTTGTCTAAATTCAGATATATCTGTACACTAAATAGTGTATAAATACATCCGAATTCAGACAAATTTGCGACATCCTTTACGTGACAGAGGGAGTAGTATATTTCTGTTACTTGGCCATGGTTTGCATGCTTTCCCCACCATTTTGTTGATCAAATGTTATGTGCATACTAAAATGACTTGTCCTTTTGCAGGTAATTGTACTGTCAGATATGTAATATGTTTCCTACTATACTAGGATGTCTGGACTGTTGAAGTATTAAAGATATACTTCGGGGTAAGATGCCCGCCCCCTGATGATACCTGTCATGTTTGTGGTTTTTGTCAATTGATCAGAAGCAGCGAATGAGTTTACTGCTAGATATCTTTAGTTTTGTGTTACCTTCATGAGAAATATTATGACAGGGGCATTGCAAGAACACCACACTAAGTTAGTCAAATGCAAGGATAGTTTTGTAATCTTATGCAGAACTTTCTAGGATCCAAAGTTCCTTAAAAAAATCCCATTTTTCCGTCAGAGATTCCAAAGTTTTTTTTTCAAGAACCGGCAACAACTGTTACCCTTTTTTCCATTAAGATTGAGCAAATGAGGCTTACAAATTTGTTACATGAGGCTCAGACGCCCACTCACACACATCGACTATTACTCCTCCCTCCTACCTGCCTCGCTATCTTCCAGTTTTCTAGCTCAGCTTTTGTGGCCTGTATCAGCTGTGTAATGCTAGAGCACTTCCTATCAAATGTCCTTGCATTCCTCTCAAGCAACAGCTGCTCATGCCTGCAATTGCTATAATGGTCACCTCCTTGCTTCTGTTCTTTGGCTGGTTTGAACCAATGGAGCACGACCAATCTCGTACAGTGCCCTGTTGGAACAATATCTGCAGCTCCACGTTCTCGACATAAGTTGAACCAGTATTAGAGCATCTCTAGCAGATCCCGCAAACCGCAAACCGCATACGCGCGTATGCAGGCCGCGAAAAACGCGATATGCAGGCCGAAATTTGCTCCGGCCGAGCAGATCCCGCATGCGCAAACCGCATAACAGCATATTCGGGAATATGCTGTTATGCGGTTTGCGCATGCGGGATCTGCTCGGCCGGAGCACGCACGAAACCTGTATACTAGACTGCAAAACAGGGTTTTTGCACATTTCAACATTTCTATTCAACCTAGTTTATTTCTAATGCATAATATAACAGAATAAAACATAATAATTCATAGTTCAGCACACAATACAACAATAATCCATATTACAACAAGAGTTCAAATCCAAATAATTAAACAAATTATTACAAATACAAATGAATGTTTGAATCATACATCAAATAAATGTGAAAAATGTTCATCAATGGCCACCATGCCTCATCCAATGATGCTGAATCAGATCTTCCTGGAGTTGCTTGTGAGATCCCGCATTCTCAATGTTGCGGTATGTCTCAAGAAATGCTTCAATTTGATCCGGATTTCGGCTGGCTTCACCCTAGTGCCGACATTGTCAAAGAAGAACTCCAAGTTCAAATCCCTCTCATCTTCGATAATCATGTTGTGAAGAATTACACAAGTTGTCATGATATCCTTGAGGGTCTCTTTGTCCCAAAACCTACTGGGACCTCTCACAATTGCAAACCTAGCTTGCAAAACACCGAAAGCTCTCTCAATGTCCTTTCGGGCTGCCTCTTGTGCTTTTGCAAATTCAGATTCAGCTCTACTAAGAGGATTTCTGATTGTTTTCACAAATGTTGACCACTCCGGTATATGCCATCGGCAAGGTAATAACCCATTGTGTAATCATGGCCATTGACGGTGTAGTTGCAAGCCGGGCATCACCACTAGCTAGCCGGGCAAGAAGATGAGACCTATGCAAGACATTGATATCATTGAGAGAACCCGCAAACCAAAAAAGCAATGCCAAATCCATAGATCCTCGGAGGCAACAGCCTCAAGAATAATTGTTGGATCATGGCTTTTGCCACAATATATGCCCCGGTATGCCTTCGGGCAATTCTTCCATGTCCAATGCATACAATCTATGCCGCCTAGCATTCCCGGCCAACCTCGAGCCTCATTTTGTGCCATCAGCCTCACCGTGTCTTGTTCATTGGGGGCTCGCAAATAAACAGGGCCATACATACGAATCATCACTTTGCAAAACCGCCGGACAGATTCCATTGATGTATCTTCACCAATGCGAAGATACTCATCGGCGTAATCGGCCGGGATGCCGTAAGCTAATATCCGCATGACCGCGGAGATCTTTTGATGCGCGCCGAAACCTAACAATCCGGCAGCATTGCGCTTGCGCTTGAAATAGCGAGTATTTGTCTCGCAAGTTCGCACAATTTTGTTGAAAAGAGATCGCCGCATTCGGTACCGGCGGCGAAAAAGATGAGGAGGATATGTCGGTACCTCGGCGAAGTAATCGCGCATCAACAGGTCGTTGCCGAGCTTGCGGTTGCGTGGAATGCAAAGGCGGCCGACCTTCGAGCCGCCCCGCACCTTCTTCTCGCTCGTCCGCGAGCTCCTTCGCGGCGACAAGCACCACCGTGTCCTCCATGTCGTCGTCGAGCAGCCTCGTCCATGTCGGAGTCGGAGGAGTCCGATGAATCCTCCATTAAAAACAGCGCCGCGGGGCTCAACGGCATCTACAAAGGAGCCGCGAGTGAGGTGGGCGAAGGCCGGCGAGAAATGGCGAAGAACAAGCCGAAGAACAAGCATACCTTGCGACGGCGGCGGCGCTCGAATCGCGGGCGGCGGCGCTCGGATCTCGGGCGGCGGCGCTCGAATCGCGGCGGGATTCGCTCGATTGGGTCGCCGACGGCCACCCGCGAGCGGCGATTCGGTGCGGCGAGCCGGCGAGGCGCTCCTACGCGGGGGCGAGGTCGGACGTGCCCGAGATCCGCGGGCGGCGCGCGGCGGCGGCGCTGCTCGCGGAAGGGGCGACCGAAAGTTCCTTCGCGCGATTTTTTCCCTTCGCACCGACGCCTCGCACGCGATGCAGACCGGCCTGCATAGGGCACCAAAAACTGCTTTTGTGCGGTTTTGGGCGACGCGGATGGCGGCCCCTGCATCGAAATTTGCGGTTTTGGCGGCTATGCGGGATCTACCCTGGTCCATTTTTTGGCCAAAAACCGCATAGAGGCGATGCAGGGCGCGTTTGCGGGATCTGCTAGAGATGCTCTTACCTGCGAAAAGGCACTGGACAAGGAGATGAACCAGTATTGCCTTGCGAAAAGGCACTGGACAAGGAGATGATCAATGTCTTGCTCCTGATCGCAGAAGGTGCAGTAGGCCAGGGTTTCCATCCCCTCTTCTCAGCAATCTATCAGCTGCCCAGCAGTGATTTGTCAGCGCCAACCAACAGAAAATTTCCTCCTTCAAAGGAGCCCAATTATTCCACAGCGCCCTGGCATAATCTGCCTCCTCATTACCCAGAAAGAAGGCTTTGTATGCAGATGCTGATGAATACTTGCCATTTTCTGTCAAACGTTAGGACAATTTATCTTGTTCATAGGTAAGAGTGGGCTGGTTCTGAATGATGATCCACGGGGTTGTGAATTCAGCAATTGCCCGCAGATCCGAGGTTCCTCGAATGTCAGCAATCCAAGAATTGTTTTGTATTGCAGCTGCCACTGTCTTAAGTTTGGCTCCCCTTGCAGGAACAAACTTTAACAGAGCTGGAGCAATTTGACTAGGACTTCTTCCTTCTAACAACCTATCTGCCAAAAATTGAGTTTTTCACCACTGCCAACTTGACAGCTGAACATACTCTCTGCTTCCTCCGATATGTGCATCTCCACCCTGTGCCAAGACCGAGCAAGTCCTTCTCTCTGCAGCCACCTCCAACAAAATCGAGAGATTCCAAAGAGTTATCCTTTAGAGATGAGCAAAAGATTAAGGGAAACGTTGCGTGTTGCCGCCCCTGGGGCAAGGGAGCCAACGGTGCAGAAGGGGGAAGGAGAGCTTGCATGGAGGTTTCAGGCGAGCGGTTGCTCTATCACGCGATGGCTTTTCTTTTGCCGAGCGACCACAAAATATTTCGCGTGTAGGATAGTGCAATTTCTAGCGTGAGTGAATTTTTTTTCAACGCATCCTATTTTACATCGGTTGTTGGAGCGCAAAAAACAAGACATGAGTGCTAAATCAGCCTTTTTTTTTTAGAGGGCCGGTCTGTTTTACAGCGGCTGTTGAAGATGCTCTTAGCGTTTTCCAAAGCTGAATGGCTTTCTGGTTGCTGCTATGGCTATTCCTATTTGTACATTTGATACCGTGGAGGTGAAATTTAGGAGAATTAATCGCTTCATTGTTCTCCACCTTCTCCTGTTTTAACGCTTCATTTTGAAAGATGAGTTGGAGGCAGAAAGTTCTGGATTATGATATGGTGAAGAACCAAATGGGGATTGAAACTTCAAGTTGGAAGAAAAGCTTTACGAATTCAACTTTTGATTCCCTAAATCCCTATATTTGTTTATTATTAGATATATAATAATAGAGGAGCAGATCCTCCAGTCTCACATCTGAAGATAAACATAGCCTAATTGAGCACGAAGGGTATGTTTGGCTTGTGAGTTCTGACATTGTGGAACTTTTTTTTTTTTACTTTCCAAGCATTGTCTAGCCAACAAATTGGCTAGAAGTTGCTTGACCCTGGTAGGTTAAAATTTCGACGAGGATTGCAAAGAGAATGTGGGGAGAGTCGAGAAGTTCTCATAGCTAATCAAAATACAACTGACAATGGCGAAGGCGGCGAAGGCAGCAGCTCCATCGGAAGGCTGTTCCTCACCCAAGATGACACAACAGTCCTCTCTGACAACGGCTACCTCACGGAGGCGTTGACGAAGCGGAATGTGTCTGAGTTTGGGGCGGTGCGCGTGCTCTATTGTTGCGCAGCAATAGAAGCCTGCTGATGCTGCCATCAACAACTGGTGGAGCCATCGGGTTCCAGCATCGAAAGTAGGAACCACACATGCTATGGCAAAGTCGCATTCCACCGGCCCAAGCCCGAACCGTGTACTACGCCATGCTCGTGAGGCATTGCATTCTGGATGCCCAAGCTTGAGCCACCGTCACCTCTAAGAGGCCTCCTCTTTCTCCGCTTCTCCAAGAAACAACTGCCGTCGCCGCCTCCGGAGAAGGTCAAGGAGTTGCCGAAGCTAGGGAAATATTATCAACGGGTGTAGGTAGCGCCCCGTGAACCCAATGATCCGGCCGAGTTCCCTGGCCTAAACCTGGAGCTCCACGAGCCATTCGATATCCTTCTAGTTGCGATGAGGGGCTATGACGAGACCTGGTCGATGTCACCACTTATGAGAACGGCCGCGTCATCGACCTCGTCGGCAATGACAACGACTACTTCGACTTCGGTAACTTGTCCGATTAGATTAGGATTTAATTTTAGATTTTCAGTTTTCATTCAAATTTGTAAGATAGACCTAAACTTTGAATGAAATCACTAGTCTTCATTTGAACTTTTACAGTCTTCGTTTGAACCTTTTTGACTTTGACTCAAAACCACTAAAAGTTTATTGGGCACATCGGTGTGGACAGTCCCTTCCAATGCGATGTCATTGTGTGCCGCCGTCCATAATAGCACCCTATAGATGCGACGTGCACGAATGGAACCTGGGTGCGCGCGCACCCAGCTTCCCAAAAAATGAAAACAAACGCTATTTAAAAGTTTCAAAAAAATGTGAAGTAAAATTTTATTATGTTGATACTTACTCCTGTGCGTTTTCACAAAAAAATACCATTATATGTGGTCTACACGAAAATGATAAAATGTCCAAATGTGACTAGTGAATAGGAATTTGTACTATTCACATAAATAGGAATTTGCATTTTTTCATTTTTGTGTAGGTCACATACAATGGTATTTTTGTGAAAGCGCACACGAGTAAGTATTAACATAATATGTACATGCAAAATTTTACTTCCAAGTTTTTTGAAACTTCTAAATATCATTTTTTTGAATTTTTCATAACTAGGTGCGCGCGCCCAGGTTCCGTTCGGTATTTTCGCCTATAGATGTTGCTAACATCCATGATAACGAGGCGCGTCATGTGGAGATGCTCTAACAACTAATAATAACCATAAAATAAGTGAACAAACAAAACGTATTTTCGTCGAAAGTCAGCCTTTGATGTCGGCGGACGGCGAGTTCTACTATTTTAATGTGTAGCGTATGTGCCCTTTCCAAACCATGGGAGAAAGAGCCCTTGACGCGCTGCCAAAGCTCACCTCCTGCTGCAGAATGCTTTCCCTGTACATGAGCGTACGAGCCGACCGGGAAACGTTCACCATGTGCCACTTCTTGCATCCGAGGTTGTACGCGTCGATCCGACTGCTCCCGTGCCCGACGATCCGGTGGTTGCGGTGGAGGAAGATCTCCTCGCCCTCCCGAAGGCCCTCTACCACCTCCACATCGGTGTCCATGAAGAACTCCCGTGACAAGTCGGAGCTATCCGGCAGGACCAGGCTGATCCGTTCCTTGAGCCGCCAGCTGCTGAGCCTGAGCGGCCCGGCTTCGTAGTCGTCGAGCACCCACAACTCCATGGTGCTCGTCGACGGCTCGACGATGAAGGTGCAGAGCTTGCCGCAGGACAGCACACCCAGCCGAGCCCTTGTTAAGACGTCGTCCGCTTGTCCCTCTCGGCGTCCGGGCGGCGCCTCCATTAGCCGGAACTTCTCCCGTGTTGTGTCGAACGTGAGCAGCCGCAGCGCTGATTCCGAGCCCCACAGCACCAGCCAGTGCAAGTTGCCGTGTAACCTGATGCAGCGGGCGTGGTGTCTGGCCATGGACATCTTCGTCTCTTCCTTGAGGAGGGGAATCTCGCGCCACACAGCGTCTCCGACCCTTAAGATCCGGAAGGTCGTCGGGGCCATCAGGTGATCACCTACAGTTTCGCCTGAGGCGTGGACGACGTGGAATCGCCTCGTTGAGTGGTGCGAGTAGGCGCCGATGATCTCGCCGGCGTCGGATGGCGGAGAGACGGTGGCGCAGGCCAATGTAACCGGGTTCCAGAGCACATAGTGGTCGGCCCGGCGGTTGAGAGGAAACGTGTCCCTCGCCGCCGCGTTGAAACGGATCTCTATGCATACCACCCCGTCCCAGGAACCGCGGACCGAAGACCAGTTGGACCTGAGGACGAGAGACCGGCTGGACGGCGGGTTTATATCCCGGCGGTGCCAGCGGCCACGGAACAACTCCAAGACGACGGTGGTCCTTGTGAAAAACGTTGGTCCCAGGGGCCCAAACCCCATGTCGAAGTAGTAATCGTAGCACTGATCCGTCGTCACCTTGACGACGGCGGCCCGGCGTTCACCGTGGGCGATGTCGAAGCTCGGGTGGGAGATAGCGGAGCGCCAGGCCCTGCACACTTCGCGGCAGCGCGCGATGGAGCGGGCCGGCAGACGGATGAGGATCGCCACCAGCACGTCGTCGGGAAGATAGGCGAGGGCGTCCATGGTACCGTGAGCGAGAGATCACGCGCTGCTTGGTGAATTTTCGTTATGTACGTCTCGGCATCGAGTCCTAATCGGCGTGATCAGCGTGTATGGCAATGGGGAATGGGAGTTTGTTGATGGGAGTTCACATGAGGATTACACATGGGAATTTGACTTTTCTTCCCATTCCCTTGATTGGCGTGGAGATGGGAATTACCTGCGGTAGTTTAGAAGACAACTAATTTCCATCGTTTGCTTCGTGGCTTTGGGCGTGGAAATAAACCGGATCGAAAATAATCTTTTCGGTTACCTCTTATCGCGGGACTGAAAAACTAAAACGAATCGTTAGTTTTCTTCAATTCCCAATCCCGAGATGAATTACCTGGGGGACCCCAAGGAAGAGATATGCGGGAGTTTACAATCTAAACTCCCTTTCCCCTACCGTGAGTAATTCCCATATCCCCTAACCAATCAGTGGTTGTTAAGTCTCGTACGCCTCCAATTCCCATTCCCTTCCTCAAACTCCCCCGAAACAAAGGGTTACTAAAATACAACACATCAAAATTCGTTACGTCACCGCATCTTGCACCACTGATATCCTTTACGTGGCTGAAATAACCCGTCATATGACAATTACCTAGCCTTCCATACGTGAAGGTAGGTATGCGATGGATCTCACTAATACGTACACGGTTAAAGTTCACCTATACGATGGGCCTCCAGTACACACTGTTAGTAGTATCGTTGCGAATGAGATACTAATGGCGCTTCCCCAATGTCTTCTCCGATTCCGAACGGACACATTTCAGTTGTAGATACATCCGTTTTAGCATCAAGTAATATGAATCGGAGGGAATACTTCATCACAAACGACGATTTCCTAATTCATGTGTGCGTAGGTGGGTGACATCACAAACGCTTATATTTCTTTAATTGTGGGTGTATGTTCAAATCAGCCCAAACACTTAATTTAGCTCAATCGTGTGGGAAAACCATATCAGCATTCAAACCAAATACCCCGGATTTAAATCCCTGCAACATTATAATAAGCGCACACACATCTACTTAATCAAAACATCATAACATAGTATGCATTCCTCCACAAGTCGATCAGTTTTCGCATGAATAACATCACAAGTAGAAAGTATGTAGAATTCAGCAGACAACCATATATTTGGAGCAGATAGCATATATGAAGCCATCAAACAAGACCTCTATTTAACTTATGTAGCCCTTGCACGCGGACTTCTTACCTCCAGGGAAGACATATTTGTTGCAGGAAAAAGCAAGCATTCCCCTTATTTTCGCTAAGTTATTCGGGGGAATAGGTTGAGGCTCCATGTTTATCATTGCTTTTCCACGACGCTATTTGGGTTCGACTTCTTCTAGAATCCCATAAGCCCAAACATGTGTGTTAGTGTGTACAAATACAATAGCCATAGGATACTTCATCTGAGCTGTTGAGGGTACTGAAATAAAGCTACAACAGTTAGTTGTTTAGCACACCAGGAGCGACGCTACGGGACATGATCGAGCGAACCAAGTACTCCACGAGGTTGAGTAGCTCACCAGGAGCACGTAGCGCTTGACGGTGTGGTCGGAGATGGTCCCAATCAACGGCGAACATCGATTGACGGATGGTGGCCGACGGGGAAACTATGACTCGATTCATCGGGCTCAGTGCTTCCCGGCAAGCGCGCGTCAACGAGGAGATAGCTAGAGTCGAGGCGAAGCTCTAGGGCTTCACGGTGGTGCTTGCGGTGGCTCCAAACGGCGGCGAGAGGAAACGGCCGGCGGGCTAGGGTTTGAGAAATTAGGGGAAAAAGAAGAACACGAGCGATGGAGGCTTCGGACGTGTATTTATAGGGTCGAGGGAGGTCGTCGACAGTCACGCGGTCCACAATGGCGGCCGGGACGTGGCTCAATTCGTCGCCGTGTCGACCTCCCGTGCTTGCAGACGACGAAGAAGACGAAGATGGCTTCGTCCACTTCGTGTGCGTCTGAAGCGAAGAAGTAAGTGGTCTTGGGCCGTGACTGGGCTGCTTCTTGGGCTGTTTGCTGGGCTGTGGTGGCCGGGTGAGGTCCAGGTAAGCCCTTCTCCATTTTTCTGTTTTCCTTTTTCCTTTTCTGTTTTTTATTTCTTGTTGATTCAAATTCTGTTTGAATTCAATCATGTTTTGTACAATTTTATTGTTTGAATTCTTATGTAATTCACCCAAGATACTTTAAAGATTATTATTGTGTATTATAAAATTTAATAGGAATACTAAAGCATTGGTTTAGTAATTACTATCACTATTTGGATTAAATATCCATATTGACATGAATTTGAATATCATCTTGGAAATATTCAAATTATTTTCCAAATGATATTTTTCTCACTTAGTAATATGTAGCTTTTATTTGGTGTTACTCTGTAAGAAACAAGTTACAAAGTAATATTTATTTATGGATTTCTATTAAGAAGGTGGTTTAATGGCACGATTTCATGTGCTAAAATTATCTCTAAGGACTTGATCTCCTATTTGAGAATGTTGTCATTTGCCTATTATTTTATGTGCATAACTATGTGCTAATGAATTGGAAATTCTACTAGAACTCCTTCCAAGTTTAGTACTATTATTATAGTTTAGTAACACCTTAAAATACCTAGAGTAGGTACTACTCTCATCATGGCTTGGTCTTGGTTATAATGATAAGTGGTTGATCCCACACATGGTTTTAATTGTATGATTTAGCACTAGGTGTTTCTTAACATAAGATATACTAGTAAACAATTCTAGGGTTCTAATTATATTTACCTAATGGCACATGGTTGGAATCATAATTATGGCCTAGGTTTCAATTGTGATCACCCAAGTGATACACAAACAAGAATTTAGGTATGGTTTAGGGTTTTACTTGTGATCATCAGGTAATTCACAAATTAGTTGGAGATATGGGCATAGGTTCTATATGTGACTTAACACCATATTACTTTGGCTAGGGTTGTTCTTCCTCACCACTCATAGGATGATTCAATCCAAGATCATTTAGATTGATATAGGGGCTGAACTATACAAAGAGTTGTTACTATCCAGTTGCTTCTCTAATTAACATATGGAAAATGGTTTAGGGTTGCTAGTAGTCCCCTGATGCGTGTAGTTGACACGTCCGTTGGGAACCCCAAGAGGAAGGTGTGATGCGCACAGTAGCAAGTTTCCCTCAGTAAGAAACCAAGGTTTAATCGAACCGAGTAGGAGTCAAGAAGCACGTTGAAGGTTGATGGCGGCGGGATGTAGTGCGGCGCAACACCAGGGATTCCGGCGCCAACGTGGAACCTGCACAACACAACCAAAGTACTTTGCCCCAACGAAACGAGTGAGGTTGTCAATCTCACCGAGCTTGCTGTAACAAAGGATTAGATGTATAGTGTGGATGATGATTGTTTGCTGAAAACAATAAAACAAGTATTGCAGGTAGATTATATTCGATGTAATAGAATGGACCGGGGTCCACGGTTCACTAGAGGTGTCTCTCCCATAAGATAAATAGCATGTTGGGTGAACAAATTACAGTCGAGCAATTGAAAAATAGAGAGGGCATGACCATGCACATACATGATATGATGAGTATAGTGAGATTTAGTTGGGCATTACGACAAAGTACATAGACCGCTATCCAGCATGCATCTATGCCTAAAAAGTCCACCTTCAGGTTATCATCCGAACCCCTTCCGGTATTAAGTTGCAAACAACGGACAATTGCATTAAGTATGGTGCGTAATGTAATCAATAACTACATCCTTGGACATAGCATCAATGTTTTATCCCTAGTGGCAACAGCACATCCACAACCTTAGAACTTTCCGTCACCTGTCCCGGATTTAATGGAGGCATGAACCCACTATCGAGCATAAATACTCCCTCTTGGAGTTAAGAGCAAAAACTTGGCCGAGCCTCTACTAATAACGGAGAGCATGCAAGATCATAAACAACACATAGGTAATAGATTGATAATCAACATAACATAGTATTCTCTATCCATCGGATCCCGACAAACACAACATATAGCATTACGGATAGATGATCTTGATCATGTTAGGCAGCTCACAAGATCCGACAATGAAGCACATAAGGAGAAGACAACCATCTAGCTACTGCTATGGACCCATAGTCCAGGGGTGAACTACTCACTCATCACTCCGGAGGCGACCATGGCGGTGAAGAGTCCTCCGGGAGATGATTCCCCTCTCCGGCAGGGTGCCGGAGGCGATCTCCTAAATCCTCCGAGATGGGATTGGCGGCGGCGGCGTCTCTGGAAGGTTTTCCGTATCGTGGCTCTCGGTACTGGGGGTTTCACGACGAAGGCTATAAGTAGGCGGAGGAGATAGGTCAGGGGGCCACACGAGGGCCCCACACGACAGGCCGGCGCGGCCAAGGCCCAGGCCGCGCCGCCCTGGTGTCTGGGCACCTCGTGGCCCCACTTCATGACTCCTTCGGTCTTCTGGAAGCTTCGTGGCAAAATAGGCCCCTGGGCGTTGATTTCGTCCAATTCCGAGAAAAATATTTCCTTACTAGGATTTCTGAAACCAAAAACAGCAGAAAAAAGCAACTGGCTCTTCGGCATCTCGTTAATAGGTTAGTGCCGGAAAATGCATAAATACGACATATAATGTGTATAAAACATGTAGATATCATCAATAATGTGGCATGGAACATAAGAAATTATCGATACATCGGAGACGTATCAGCATCCCCCAAGCTTAGTTCATGAATGCAGCGATCAAAACAATGGTAATGACATGAGTAAACAAATGAATCATAAAGCAAAGACTTTTCATGAATAGTACTTCAAGACAAGCATCAATAAGTCTTGCATAAGAGTTAATTCATAAAGCAATAAATCAAAGTAAAGGTATTGAAGCAACACAAAAGAAGATTAAGTTTCAACGGTTGCTTTCAACTTACAACATGTATATCTCATGGATATTGTCAATGTAAAGTAATATAACAAGTGCAATATGCAAGTATGTAGCAATCAATGCACAGTTCACACAAGTGTTTGCTTCTTGAGGTGGAGAGAAATAGGTGAACTGACTCAACATAAAAGTAAAAGAATGGTCCTTCAAAGAGGAAAGCATCGATTGCTATATTTGTGCTAGAGCTTTGGTTTTGAAAACATGAAACAATTTTGTCAACGGTAGTAATAAAGCATATGTATCATGTAAATTATATCTTACAAGTTGCAAGCCTCATGCATAGTATACTAAATTACTAATAGTGCCCGCACCTTGTCCTAATTAGCTCGGATTACCAGGATTATCATCGCAATACACATGTTTTAACCAAGTGTCACAAAGGGGTACCTCTATGCCGCCTGTACAAAGGTCTAAGGAGAAAGTTCGCATTGGATTTCTCGCTTTTGATTATTCTCAACTTAGACATCCATACCGGGACAACATAGACAACGAGATAATGGACTCCTCTTTAATGCATAAGCATGTAGCAACAATTAATGTTCTCATATGAGATTGAGGATATATGTCCAAAACTGAAACTTCCACCATGATTCATGGCTTTAGTTAGCGGCCCAATGTTCTTCTCTAACAATATGCATGCTCTAACCATTAAATGCGTGGTAAATCTCCCTTACTTCGAGACAAGACGGACATGCATAGCAACTCACATGATATTCAACAAAGAGTAGTTGATGGCGTCCCCAGGAACATGGTTATCGCACAACAAGCAACTTAATAAGAGATAAAGTGCATAAGTACATATTCAATACCACAATAGTTTTTAAGGCTATTTTGTCCCATGAGCTATATATTGCAAAGGCCAATGATGGAAATTTAAAGGTAGCACTCAAGCAATTTACTTTGGAATGGCGGAGAAATACCATGTAGTAGGTAGGTATGGTGGACACAAATGGCATAGTGGTTGGCTCAAGGATTTTGGATGCATGAGAAGTATTCCCTCTCGATACAAGGTTTAGGCTAGCAAGGTTATTTGAAACAAACACAAGGATGAACGGTGCAGCAAAACTCACATAAAAGACATATTGTAAACATTATAAGACTCTACACCGTCTTCCTTGTTGTTCAAAACTCAATACTAGAAATTATCTAGACTTTAGAGAGACCAAATATGCAAACCAAATTTTAGCAAGCTCTATGTATTTCTTCATTAATGGGTGCAAAGTATATGATGCAAGAGCTTAAACATGAGCACAACAATTGCCAAGTATCAAATTATTCAAGACATTTTAGAATTACTACATGTAGCATTTCCCAATTCCAACCATATAACAATTTAACGAAGAAGAATCAACCTTCGCCATGAATACTATGAGTAAAGCCTAAGGACATATTTGTCCATATGAAACAGCGGAGCGTGTCTCTCTCCCACACAATGAATGCTAGGATCCATTTTATTCAAACAAAAACAAAAACAAAAACAAACCGACGCTCCAAGCAAAGTACATAAGATGTGATGGAATAAAAATATAGTTTCAGGGAGGAACCCGATAATGTTGTCGATGAAGAAGGGGATGCCTTGGGCATCCCCAAGCTTAGACGCTTGAGTTTTCTTAAAATATGCAGGGGTGAACCACCGGGGCATCCCCAAGCTTAGAGCTTTCACTCTCCTTGATCATATTGTATCATCTCCCTCTCTTGATCCTTGAAAACTTCCTCCACACCAAACTCGAAACAACTCATTAGAGGGTTAGTGCACAATAAAAATTTATATGTTCAGAGGTGACATAATCATTCTTAACACTTCTGGACATTGCACAAAGCTACTGGACATTAATGGATCAAAGAAATTCATCCAACATAGCAAAAGAGGCAATGCGAAATAAAAGGCAGAATCTGTCAAAACAGAACAGTTCGTAAAGACGAATTTTAAAGTGGCACCAGACTTGCTCAAATGAAAATGCCCAAATTGAATGAAAGTTGCGTACGTATCTGAGGATCACGCACGTAAATTGGCATATTTTTCTGAGCTACCTAGAGAGAGGCAGGTCGAAATTCGTGACAGAAAAGAAATCTGTTTCTGCGCAGTAATCCAAATCTAGTATGAACCTTACTATCAAAGACTTTACTTGGCACAACAATGCATAAAACTAAGATAAGGAGAGGTTGCTACAGTAGTAAACAACTTCCAAGACTCAAATATAAAATAAAAGTGCATAAGTAAAATAATGGGTTGTCTCCCATAAGCGCTTTTCTTTAACGCCTTTCAGCTAGGTGCAGAAAGTGTGTATCAAGTATTATCAAGAGATGATGCATCGACAGCGGGGTTTGGAGTTTTCTCAACTATGCATTGTATCTTATCTATGTAAGTTTCAGAGGCTCCTTTTTCATTAGTCTTAGGCTTGCTATTTTCGTCAAACAAATTTTCGGGAACAAGCCAAGCATAATTATTTTCTAGTGCCTCGCACATTCCTAAGAGTTTGCACGGTATTGAGGTTTTAATATCCCCCTCATAATTAACTTGATTAGTATACTTTTGTCTATCTTTTTCCATTTTTTCAAGGGTACTGGCAAAATTGGTATAGGAGCCTAGCATATTATATTCAGTGAAGACTTTTCTAGCTTCTCTTGCTACTCCCCCAAATTTTTTAAGAAGGGTTTCTAATACAAAATCTTTCTTTTCCCCTTCTTCCATATCACCAAGCGTGAGAAACATGTGTTGGATTATAGGATTAAGATTAACAAATTTAGTTTCCAACATGTGAACTAAAGAGGCAACAGCAATTTCATAAGTAGGAGCAAGTTCTACCAAGTGTCTATCTTCAACATCTTCAGTGGTACTAACATGAGTGAAAAAATATTCTATATTATCTTTCCCAATTATAGTCCCACGTCCTACCGGTATGTCTTTTAGAGTGTACTTAGGAGGAAACATGATGAAATAAACAGAAAGTAAATAAAGTAAATGCAAGTAACTAATTTTTTTTTGTGTTTTTGATATAGAGTGCAAGACAGTAAATAAAGTAAAGCTAGCAACTAATTTTTTTGTGTTTTGATATAATGCAGCAAACAAAGTAGTAAATAAAATAAAGCAAGACAAAAAATAAGTAAAGAGATTGGATTGTGGAGACTCCCCTTGCAGCGTGTCTTGATCTCCCTGGCAACGGTGCCAGAAATTTGCTGCTGGCGTGCAGTTGACGTGGGAGATAGAAATCTTTGTGGTGTAACTTTTCTTCAGGTCCCCGGCAACGGCGCCAGAAATTTGCTTGATGCGTGTAGTTGACACGTCCGTTGGGAACCCCAAGAGGAAGGTGTGATGCGCACAGTAGCAAGTTTCCCTCGCAAGAAACCAAGGTTTAATCGAACCAAGTAGGAGTCAAGAAGCACGTTGAAGGTTGATGGCGGCGGGATGTAGTGCGGCGCAACACCAGGGATTCCGGCGCCAACGTGGAACCTGCACAACACAACCAAAGTACTTTGCCCCAACGAAACAAGTGAGGTTGTCAATCTCACCGGCTTGCTGTAACAAAGGATTAGATGTATAGTGTGGATGATGATTGTTTGCAGAAAACAGTAAAACAAGTATTGCAGTAGATTATATTCGATGTAAAAGAATGGACCGGGGTCCATAGTTCACTAGAGGTGTCTCTCCCATAAGATAAATAGCATGTTGGGTGAACAAATTACAGTCGAGCAATTGAAAAATAGAGAGGGCATGACCATGCACATACATGATATGATGAGTATAGTGAGATTTAGTTGGGCATTACGACAAAGTACATAGACCGCTATCCAAGCATGCATCTATGCCTAAAAAGTCCACCTTCAGAGTTATCATCCGAACCCCTTCCAGTATTAAGTTGCAAACAACAGACAATTGCATTAAGTATGGTGCGTAATGTAATCAATAACTACATCCTTGGACATAGCATCAATGTTTTATCCCTAGTGGCAACAAGCACATCCACAACCTTAGAACTTTCCGTCACTGTCCCGCATTTAATGGAGGCATGAACCCACTATCGAGCATAAATACTCCCTCTTGGAGTTAAGAGCAAAAACTTGGCCGTAGCCTCTACTAATAACGGAGAGCATGCAAGATCATAAACAACACATAGGTAATAGATTGATAATCAACATAACATAGTATTCTCTATCCATCGGATCCCGACAAACACAACATATAGCATTACGGATAGATGATCTTGATCATGTTAGGCAGCTCACAAGATCCGACAATGAAGCACATGAGGAGAAGACAACCATCTAGCTACTGCTATGGACCCATAGTCCAGGGGTGAACTACTCACTCATCACTCCTGAGGCGACCATGGCGGTGAAGAGTCCTCCGGGAGATGATTCCCCTCTCCGGCAGGGTGCCGGAGGCGATCTCCTAAATCCCCCGAGATGGGATTGGCGGCGGTGGCGTCTCTGGAAGGTTTTCCGTATCGTGGCTCTCGGTACTGGGGGTTTCGCGACAAAGGCTATAAGTAGGCGGAGGAGATAGGTTAGGGGGCCACACGAGGGCCCCACACGACAGGCCGGCGCGGCCAAGGCCCAGGCCGCGCCGCCCTGGTGTCTGGGCACCTCGTGGCCCCACTTCGTGACTCCTTCGGTCTTCTGGAAGCTTCGTGGCAAAATAGGCCCCTGGGCGTTGATTTCGTCCAATTCCGAGAATATTTCCTTACTAGGATTTCCGAAACCAAAAATGCTAGAAAACAAAGAATCGGCTCGTTCGGCATCTCGTTAATAGGTTAGTGCCGGAAAATGCATAAATACGACATATAATATGTATAAAACATGTAGATATCATCAATAATGTGGCATGGAACATAAGAAATTATCGATACGTCGGAGACGTATCATCCCCCTATGATTTTATGTGTTGGATTATATCTGCTTAACCCACTAAGGTTTAATTGGTAATTATATATCTCCAAAGTATGATCATGGATTAGACTTGATCAACTTTGTTCTTAATATGTTCTACCTCAAGTTCTAAGGTTTACGATCATTACTCAATTTATAATGATCAAGGTTTGGCTTCCTAAGGCATCTCTCATGAACTAGATTTCTCACTTCTAAGATCAAGTGTTGTCTTGATCAACTAGGTATAGTACCTCTTTTATAATTTCTTGGGTGGACATGGCTATGGTTTCCTCAATAGTTTATATCCCAGGAGAATGCCTGAGATATCCACTTAGAGTTCTTCTCAAGGAATGATGATTTAATCATCAAGATATATGGATAGTTCTCTCCCTCAAATCCAAGTGTTGCCTCAACTTACTTGAGTGTAACACCATAGCTTGAGCTCTCTCATATAGGAATAGTTATTCTAGGGTTTATGGTGTACTCCTAATATTTCCTTAGGTATCTAGGCTAAGACTCCACTTGGCTATCTTGGTTGCATTAGTCTCCTCCTTACTTCATAAATTCGTGGATATGATCTTATTCCATTTGATATTTGGTCATCTCACCACTCCAAAATGAAATGGTTTATCTCCTATTACTTTAGTTCAAAGGTTGTCCTTGATTCTTAAATAGGTAAAGCTAATGTTGGTATCTATAGTTTCTCTCACTTGGAAAGGAATTTTATAATAACCTAAGGATAGGCTCCAAAGATATTGATTTGATCATCACTGCCTATGTTTATCATAAATGGGTTCTCTCTCTAGTGAATGTCTTGAATAACATCCTAGGGTTCTTCTTAAAGATAATGCTTTGAGCATATGGATGTATATCCAAGGTTTAGCTCAAAGCTGATAGTGCTTCTCTAATAAATATAGAATTCTCTCTTCTTTAGGTTTTGATGTATAATAATTTGGATAGAGAAGGATGTAGAAAATGGAAACTAGGGAACATTTCCATAGTTGAGATCCTTGTCATGACTTCAAGAATAAAGTAGAATTAATACCACGAGGTTCATGGTAGGAGCAAGGATTAGTTTAAGATATGGAAAATATAAGTGAAGAATGGTTTCTCCGTTTTATTGTTACTTGATTTGTAGAGTAGATGTTCATATGTTATGGCAAAGAATATCATATTATGATCTTTAATAAGATCAAGTAATTGATCATTAATTAATGTGTTATGGTGTTGATTGTAGTTCCATTTGATCTAACCCCTGTAGATCAAATCATTACTACCCAAAACAAGGTTTTATCAAAGATCACATTGAGGTTTATAGCGCTTGACTTGATGAGCTACTTCAATTCCACCAAGGTCAAGTGAAATTTCAGTTACTGCGACTATTTTACTTTAAAGCGCGAAAATTCCCCAGGCTTTCTATGCATGAATGCAATGCACACATCTGTTTCCTCTCTTTTTGTAACCCCAATTCCTGGGATATTACAGTCTCTAACCCTTAAACTAAATTTCGTCCTCGAAATTTGAACTCTCTCAAGTTTTGGAGTGTGGAACTGACTTGTGCAGTCTACAACGATTTTCGAACTCCATGGTGATCTTACTGGATATAATTGAATATATCCCTGGTCCAGATTCTTCCTGGAATCCATTAGTGTCTATCATTAAACAACTATTACTTCCTTCACTTCCATGATTTCTTCCAATATTATAAGCTTATTTCCTTTCTCTTTGAAGCTTCACTGATTGAGACTTCTTCTGGTGCTGATAGTATTAACTGAAAATTAATTTGATAACATACTCCTAATGGTTTATCCAAAAACTTGGTTCTACAAGGTTTGTTTAAGGTAGGTTCTATTTCCCATTACTAGCTAAAACTACAGTAATGGTACTAGTAAGGTATTTACCATGGCGATTGTCTTGATGGTTTATTTCCCTAAGAATGGATTAGACTCACTTAGTCTATTCAATCATGGATTATGATTGGTACCTATAACTATTTTGGTTGCTTTAGGTTCCATGAAAGGAATCTTTCAATTAGTCTTTAGTTTTGGTATGTTCAATCTTCTTCGGTCTTTGGCCTTCTTGAGCCTTATTTGATCTCCGATATTTCCTTCATCCAACTTCCTTAACCTTGGCTTACTTGAGCTTTCGTACTTCTGAGTAGATATTAATCACTTTCTCAAGTTATAATCCAATTCTTACTTCCTCGAGGTATGAACCTCGGCTTTTGGTCTGACATTCTTCTGAAAGTAGTGTTCAACAATCTTATGAAAATAAGATCAAACTTCCTCTCAGTTTAGACCTTCTTCTTTTGTCTTAATCAAAATATTGAGTCCTTATACATCCAACTCAATCTTTACTCTCCCCCTTGGAGTTTTCTTATGGTCTTCAACTCCTTTCCTTTCAATCATTTGGACTCATGGTTAGAATATTGGTCTAGGTATGGATTATGGTTTGTACTCTTCTAAGGTCTCACAAAGAATCTTTGTGCTGTATCCACTCAATTGTGGACATCCGACATGAATCCTTCGACTAAATATTTATAGGTCATACCTATTTAGCTGACAAGATTTTATTTGTTCACAACTTCTTGTTACAAATAATCCAATTGTGGACTACTTGATAACAATTGTGGCTATTTGATAACCAAAAGTGAACTCTTTTATAGGTTCTACTCAACTTGTCGAGATATCTTCGACGCTATCTTCTAGTACTGATCCTATACCAATTGAGGTCTTCTTATATCCGCTATGGTTTCGTATGTCATCTTCCCTCCGTCAGGGTTTATTTTGCAAGAAAACCACTAACTGACACTAAAAATTTAGTATCCTGAGTGATTCTCATGCATTCCCTCTTCTATATTGACTATGGATCTTCTTCAGCTTCACCATAATCATCATATTTCTCACCTTCATGCTTCTTCCGTACTAAAGTACTTATTTGTGAAGGTTAAACATGAGTTTCGATTGGTACTTCCTTCAGCGTATGTATTGTGGTTACTTCCCACAACTTTACTTCCTTTTTCTGACGAACCTTCCTCTTGTCTTCAAAGTCTTCAGAATTCATCACTTCCTCACACGAATACCATTACCCTCTAGATCTATAGCATTAAGTAAGAACTTAGTATTGCAACATGCACTTGCATATCAAAGTCAAACTTCATGTATGGGTCTAGTCAAACAATAAAAATCCAACAAAATCCAAGAAGATCCAGCTTTGTGTTTATAATACACACCATCTTAAGCCTGAATATAATAGTTGAGTAGGACATCTCTAAACATCAGGCTGAGATGTGTAGTATATAACACCACATAATATAGGTTTATATCGTGATACTTAGCACGTATATATGTCATAATACTATTTGTCTTGACCTTTACCTGAATTGCACAATTGCAATGAGATAAACTTGAAATAAATTGGTCTAGGATAGTTAAGATTGACTCAACTTCCTTTGGAAGTTCTAACTTAGCTTCCGTTATGTTGAGGATTACCTCACATGGTATCTCTAGGTTCTAACATGGATACTATAAACACATAACTATTGGAGCATAGTTCACATACTTCCATGTGTTTCTACCATAAGACTATGGTCCTGGTATACTTGGCACATTTGCCATGGTTTTATAACCTATATCTTTAACTATTGTTTAAAACCTAACTTCTTATTGTACTCCTCTTTAGATTTATGATGTTCTAGTCCATCACATAATGACTCTCAGGTGCATATATGATTAGCAACTCTACC
This sequence comes from Lolium rigidum, assembly GCF_022539505.1. Taxonomy (NCBI): domain Eukaryota; kingdom Viridiplantae; phylum Streptophyta; class Magnoliopsida; order Poales; family Poaceae; genus Lolium; species Lolium rigidum. The sequence continues at coordinate 153,311,925 of NC_061510.1, read as the reverse complement.
CTGTAAACAGCCACATTTTATTTCTATCACTCTTCCTTACCTCCCATGATTGATTCATCATGGTCTATACTACCTCATATCACTTATATTTATCACTTACTATTCGTAGTTTCACATGTTTGGATAATTTTTACTTACTCATTACTTGTCTTGGTATACACCTTCTAGTAGGATAACTTTCTTATATAGTTCTTAATCACTTGTTATTACTCCTATTACAGGTCTGGATAACTCTTACTTAACCATAACATGTGTTGGTACACATCTTCCAATAGGATATCTTCCTTATGGTTGTATCCTCTCTTTGGACTATGATGAGGCACGAACTAGAGAACGGTAGAATTCGTGCGAAAAGGCGGCCCGATCTTTCACGGTACTCAAAGAAATAGCAAGAACTCGATGAACAATCGCCGTAATAGCAGCAGTATACGTAATAGTAGTAAATCGGATCTTCGGATCAAGAAAATTACAAGAAGGACGAAGAACAGAACTCGAGCAAGAGATCGATAAGATCAATCCCACGCACAGCAGCAACAATTCCCTCAAGGATAAGCAGAAAACACATGTATTTTGGTGCCTCCCGACATGAGGCTTTTCTCTGTATATTTCTTAATCTCACAAAATATTCGACCCCCTATTACATTGCCGTATGGCCATTATTTAAAGGGCACGCAGACCCCAAACCGACCTAAAACACTTCAATATTTCCTACCAGATCCCGACTCTTAGTTTTAAGGAATAACAAACTACGTAAGGAAAGTTTAACTAACAAAAACAAAACGTGTAGATGCAGGAAAGCTATTTCTGCATGGACACATTGACTCTGACGCAAATAAAATATCTCACGATGCATGCTTGAAACATAACAAGCTTTAGATTGTACTAGCTAGCATTTTTTTATGCAATGCATATAGGAAGCGAGCCAATATTAATCCATCTTGGAGGCGTCCTGAAGTTTGGCTTGATCTCCATCGGCTTGGGATCAGACGACGGAATACGAAGCTGTATTTTACCGATCATAAGATACTCCTCTAGCTTAGATTTGACTGTTGGTTCTGTCACCAGTATTTTCTCATGAACTGATTTTACACGAGTAATTTCCTGATGCGAACCAATGGCGTTGATGGCCACATCGTCCCCTCCCCCTTGAAACGAAACCGTCCTCGGTTTCACGGTAGTTTGTACATGTTTCTTTTGTAGAGAAATACAAGAGTCCACATTGATATCACTATGAAACATAGGCCGCAGCACACGCCGCTTACCGGAATCCCAAAATGAGTATGAGTTGGAGCGGCCTTCATGTGTTGCACTGTGGTCATACTGCCAAGGTCTCCCCAATAATAAGTGACATGCATCCATTGGTATGACATCACAGATCACTCTATCAGCATAGTCTCCAACAGAAAAATTGACGCGCACCTTATGAGTAACTTTGAGCTATCCGGTGTGATACAACCACTCGACACAGTGGGGTTGTGGATGCTTCCATACAGGTAACTTTAAAGCTTCGACCAATCCCTTGCTGATCGCATTGGTGTAGCTTCCTCCATCAATAATCATCTTGCAATTGACATTGTTGATATTGCACATGGACTGAAAAATATTCCAACGCTGCCCCTTATCTTCAATTTTATCTTCTTGCACATGTTGAACCATCAAAGACGGATATGAAGCAGCAGCCTCAAAACCATCCATGGTCTCCTTTTCATGGCCTTCAGATTTTTCACTGGACGTGTCTACAATTTTGTCTTCATCGCTAGCTGAAATGTAGCCGTCTTGTGTAAGCAAAACTCTCTTTGCATTAGGACAACTGCGCTTCATATGTCCCCTGCCTCCACATGTGAAACAATGTATATTTGCACTAGACTGGCCACTAGAAACACCACTTGACACTCCTGATTTGGGAGGATCCTGGCGTGCAGAAACATTAGAGCGATTCGAGTCTCCATCCTGGAACTAGTCCCAATATCATCACCCTGATGTTGCAAGCGACGCCATGTGTTCGAAGTGGTACCACGTCGCTTAATTTGCTGCTCTGCACGCTGAGCTTGGTGCACAAGATCTTCTATGTTGTAGTAGACCGTCATCTCAACTCGGTCTTGCACCTCGAGATTCAGCCCATTAAAGAAACGTGCCATCGTCGCTTCTGTCGCCTCCGCAGTCTCTGTACGAATCATAAGCAATTCCATCTCCTTATAATATTCATCAACGCTTAAATTACCTTGAGAAAGGCGTTGCAACTTGATGTACAGACTTCGTTTATAGTGCTCAGGAACAAATCGCCGCCTCATAAAATCCTTCATCCCTCCCCAGCTCGTTGGACGATGCCGTGAGCGGCAAATTTGGTTCCACCATAGCCACGCATAACCGGTGAACTCAATAGCTGCAAGTTGCATCTTCTTCTCCTCGGTGTAACGATGAGCATTGAAAATTTGGTCGACGCGCATCTCCCAGTCCAAGTAATCTTCAGGCTCGCCTCTTCCGGTGATGTGGGCATTACCCTTCGGGTAACCAATGTTGCTCTACCCTACGAGGTCCAACAGGAGGCCCATGAAGGAACCCGACGGCAAGATGGGCCACTAGGACGGTGCGACAGAAGATTACTTGGAGTACAAGACGCGGAGGAAGCCGAACAAGGAAAGATTGGAGATAGATCTACTGTAAACCTACTCGTACTCTATTAGATCTCTCGGGACCTGATCACCTATATAAAGGCCAGGAGAGGGGCTATCGAGGGACCCCAATCAATCTTAGCAATACTAGCCAGCAGAAGCTTAGAACTAGGTTACCCTAGCAACCAACATCTCGACGAGATCACAGCCGAACTATTCGGCACCCCATTGTAACCTGTTTTTATCATAATCAAGAACAGACAGGCAGGACGTAAGGGTTTTACCTCATCAAGGGCCCCAAACCTGGGTAAATCGCTCTCCCCGCTTGTCTGTGAACCGATGTCTCGTGTCATCTTTGCAGGATTCCATCAACCCTAAGCCCCTATCGGAGGGCATTGCCGAGGAGCACCCTCGACAATTGACTCCATCCGAGAAACAATGGTGTATGCAGGACCTCTAGCGGCATCATAATACTGGCCTAAGCTCCTCTTGGTGTTTGCTACGGTTCCCAAGTCTAGAGATGGATGACATGCCAATACTGAGGCAAAAGCAAGCTCCGCACCGGCCAGGAGTTCCTTCCGCACCAGCTGCTGAATCCTTTCGGGAGACTTGAATCGGGTGAATAAGGCAGATAAGGTTTCGAGTGCTTGGTCCAGAGGAAACAAGGTGTTCCAAACCATCGTGAGATGAGCATGGTACTTGTCAAAGTAATAATGCGCCTTCCCCACCCGATACTTAAACTTCGCCATGACAACAGCCTTTGGACGATGCAGCCACAAACCGTGATTCGGGTGTGCAACGTCAGTCATTGCCTCAACCTCTTCATGGATCTTCTTATTCTCCTCAGCCACATCTGAAGCTACGACTGGAAAGGAATAAGGACCGGTTGAGGGAATATTCAAAACTATTGCAGAAAGAAGAGCATGGGTTAATACTTACAGCCCAAACTTTCGGTAGCAATATGGAGACCATCAAGAGTGTACTGTTCGATAGCTGTCGCTATCTCCCCCTTTTTCTTCACCAAGGCCGCCATCGCACGAAGAGAAGTGATATCTCTGTCTAAACTAGACACTTGGTCACGCAAGCGGCGAACGAGGCTTGATTCATCACTACTTGAAGGATTCAGAAAAAGCTCAGCACGCGAAGAAGACGGAGGAATCTGCAGTATAATCCTTAATTCAGACTAGTATCAAAGTAAACATCCCATCGGGAGCGTTGAGGCATATGTGATACATTCAAAAGCATGTTCAAATTGGCAACAGAGCCGAAATAAAGTTGGACTACGGCGAAGTCACGACTGATTCTATTTACAACAAGTCGAATGAAAAGCTCAAGGATTCGCTGATGACGAGCCAGGGGCAGATTCGGGAGCAGGCTTAGCTTGAACTTCATCCACCAGCTTCAAAAGACGGTTGGCACAAGTAACTGCCGATCGCTTGTAAGGTTCAAGGTCGACTAAGTGATTGTCGTTATCAACAGGCAACGCCTTGGACAACTCCTCCAAGTTTGACCCCATCCCATGGCCCATGAGCAATTGGAAAGTAAGAACGGCCCCGACTAAACGGCTACGGCGTTTCAATACCTCTACAGGCTCGGAAGGGTCAACAAGGAAAGAAGTCGCCATCTCGTCGAGAGTCTTGTCCTCCTTCATCTTCGGGAAGATCATCGAGTATAACCTCGACAACGCTCCTTTGGCCTTTTTCAAAAGGACAAGTACTTGGACATTGGACTCAGCGGCAAGTGACAAGGCGTCGGCTGTAGAGTTCTCCCGAAGTTGATGACGTCGGGTGACGGTTAAGTCGGCAGCATCTGAAAGGAAGGCAGATCAGTAGTCAATGATAGAAACACCAAGACGAAAAACGGTGGACTATGAATTTTACCTAACAAATCCTTGATAGACTCGCGAAGAGCGCCTTCCTTCCTGTCGATCGCGGCTGCCGCTGCGTGCTTCGCATCTTGCTCATCCTTCAGTTGCTGCTTCAGCTTCCTCACTTCCTCCTTCAGCAAGACGTTCTCGTTCTTGGCGTCAGTGGCAAGCCTGTTGGCCTCAAGCACTTGATCAGCCGAATATCTGATAGTCTTTCGAAGATGGGAGTTTTCGACTTCTAGTCGGGTGAACTCTTCGGCGAACTCCGCCACAGCATCGACTGTGGCGTAAATTGGCTGTGGCGAAATAAGATCATAAGGATTCAGTCGATATAAAGAAAAATTCGGCAAAGTGGAGCAGGTTGAATACTTACATGGTCATGACCAGCCGATGAAGTAGGAACGTCGCCAGGAGGGATAACCGTCGACACTGGAACCTTCTCCACAACCGTTCGGGAGGGGGGCGTCGATTTTGCGGGAGATGGATTGGATTCCTTGGCCGATGCAGCTCTCTCAGAGACAAATTTGGCCCTCTTTGCAAGAGGGACTTCATCATCATCGTCATCATTAGAGCTACTTAAAAACATTGCACACTCAGCATGCAAGATGATAGGAAATAAATCGAGGAAGGGGTATAAGACACTCACAGGTCAAGGTCATCTTCGCCTGCGAAGAAGCTTGTTGAACTCTTCTTGGCGGGAGGAGGCGCGGTAGTTTCATCGGCATCATTATCTCCTCCGCGAGGACTTGATTCAGCCGAAGTGATAAGGTCATCGTGTACCTGCTTCCGACGCCTACTCCTGATAAAGGCATCGTCTTCAGTAGCTTCTTCCTCTTGGACATCGCTATCCTCAAGGGCATGCGGGGCCTCCTCGGTTCCGTCAGAATCTTCGTCATCATCCTCTAGAACCACACCGCTTTCAGGTGTAGGAGGATAGCACCGGGCAGCGGCAAGCGCCTGCCGAAGGAAAAGGAGTTTGTAAGGCACGACTGATAAAGGAATAGTAGCAGCAGAAAAAAAAACAAGGCAAAAATTACCTCAGTTGGAAGATGATCAGAATCATAAGGAGGACGAGCCGATGTTAGGACGATGTTGTCCTTCATACTAAGACACGTTAAGCGGCGGACTTCATCCCGGATATCTTCAGCCGAAAGTTCGGCAGAGCTAACTCTGGACTCGTCCTCCTTGCCCGTGTAAAGCCACAACTGGTGGGGGTGAGACATCAGCGGTTGCACTCGACGTTGAAGGAACACTGAGACAACCTCAGTACCGCGCATTGTCAAGCCTCCCGTGTTCTTCAGAATAACTATTTGGTCGAACAGCCTGTCGGCTGTCAATCTCTCTTCGGGAGAAAGAGTGTTTCGCCAAGATTTCTTCGGCTTAGCTATCAGCTTATCTTCGAAGGGAGGAAGGTTTAGGCGTCGTCCAGGCACTAACGGGTCCCGCAGGTAAAACCACTTGTTGCGCCAGCCTTGGACGGACTCCTTCATTGGATAATCGAAGTAGTCAACTTCCTTCCTAACAACAAAGCCAACGCCACCGACGACGGGGGGACCGTTGCTGTCATTGTGGCGCTTCACGTAGAAGATCTTTCTCCAGAGACCCCAGTGAGGATCAATGCCAAGGAAGGCTTCGCGGACGGTGATGAAGATAGAGAGGTGGAGGATGGAGTTTGGAGTCGGCTGCCGAGCTGAATCCCGTAGAAGAAAAGAAGAGAGCGAAGGAATTCGTGCGCGGGAAGAGAAAGGCCGCGGAACAAAAAAGCAATGAACATGACGGTGAAGCCCTTTGGGGGCTTTGGGCGAGAACCGCACTGGAAGGCGAATATCGTCCTCAGATGCGGAGATGAATCCGAGGTCCCGCAGTTTGTTGATGTCGCGGTTGGAGATGGCGGAGGCACTCCAATCCCGGCTAACTTTGGCCGCCTCCGAAACGCTAGCACCCTTCTTTTTTCCCATGGTTCTTGAAGCTTCTGAGGGAAGGATGCTGGAAGAAGGAGAGGATGCGCGAAGGAGATGAACAGTAGGAGGTGTAAAAAAGTGAAAATGAGGAAGCCCTCTATTTATACCAAAAGGATTAACATGAGATCGTGGCCATAACTCCGCGGGCGTCGTGGGAGGTGGAGCGAATCCGTGGCGCTAGAAAACAGGATGGAACCAGCGGCCCATTATTCCCACGTCGCGCGAAAATCGAGGAAACGCCTCGGTCGTTGCGCGTGCACTGGTCAAAACCTAAAAACTGCCTGCGCAGAACTAGGGTGGGCCCGGGGGGTCAAGTCTTGTCAATCAGGTCACAACAGCGGTGTGTCATCAGTGACATCATGAGTACTGTTGATCGCATACAAAGAGATAAGAAAAGTATCGGGTGAACAACTTGAGCCTACACACGGAATGCGAGCATCCGCACCTAGGCTCGGGGGCTACTCCCATCGGGAGCACTGATGCGCACCCGATAGATTAAAGGTTCGAAGGAAAACTTGACTCGAGTCTGCACCCAGATGTAAGCACCCGTGCCCAGACTCGGGGGCTACTCCCATCGGGAGCGCTGAACGCGCACCCGATAAAACTTTTTCGCACTCTAGGATCATGCCCGGGGACTTGATTCTGTGTAGGGTAACGTTGTTTTGCCATCGGCAGTTAACCAACAGAAGTTGGGCACGTTACGTTATCCCTTGCATAAAGGAAATGTATCGGATGGACTACAAAGACCTGCGAGGAAAAAGCTCGGCAGAAGAAAATGTTCGAGTGGTACAACTTGAGTCTACGCACGGATTGCAAGCATCCGTACCTAGACTCGGGGGCTACTCCCATCGGGAGCGCTGACGCGCACCCGATAGAAAATAGAAGATAAAAGAAACGCAAGAATGATCGAGGAGAATGATCGAGAAGAAGACATGCTCTAGTCTCTACCCGAATTATGTTCGGCTAGACACTCGGGGGCTACTGATGTGGGCATTACCCTTCGGGTAACCAATGTTGCTCTACCCTACGAGGTCCAACAGGAGGCCCATGAAGGAACCCGACGGCAAGATGGGCCACTAGGACGGTGCGACAGAAGATTACTTGGAGTACAAGACGCGGAGGAAGCCGAACAAGGAAAGATTGGAGATAGATCTACTGTAAACCTACTCGTACTCGATTAGATCTCTCGGGACCTGGCCACCTATATAAAGGCCAGGAGAGGGGCTATCGAGGGACCCCAATCAATCTTAGCAATACTAGCCAGCAGAAGCTTAGAACTAGGTTACCCTAGCAACCAACATCTCGACGAGATCACAGCCGAACTATTCGGCACCCCATTGTAACCTGTTTTCATCATAATCAAGAATAGACAGGCAGGACGTAAGGGTTTTACCTCATCGAGGGCCCCGAACCTGGGTAAATCGCTCTCCCCGCTTGTCTGTGAACCGATGTCTCGTGTCAGCTTGCAGGATTCCATCAACCCTATGCCCCTATCGGAGGGCATTGCCGAGGAGCACCCTCGACATCCGGAGAATGGCGGAATCGATATCTTCACACGCCCAATGCCGTCGTCAATAGGAACTCGTGCAGCCTGACCGAAACGATCTCGGTCGTTCGCTCCACCATGAGCGTGAGCTTCAACTCGAGGATCATGGTGTCGTTGTCGTGGCGCGTACCCCGCGGCGATAGCATCGTTGCCGACGTGGTCATCACCTCGTGGGGCTGGTTGCACCGGCAAAATATGATCGCCTACTCGACCATCACGTGGAGGCGGCACGACCGGTGGTGGTTCTCGCGCCGCTGGCAATGGCGCCTGCAGGTTCTCAACAATAGTCTGCAAAGCCCCGATCTGAGCACCTAGGTCATCAAATCTTTTTTCCATCTTCTCCTTCAGATTGTTGTGGCACTGTAGGACAAAATTGCATGTGAGGTCAAATCCCCCACGTACGTTTTCAGCTAGATCTTCAGCATACAGAGGTAGTGGTTCTTCATCCAGAACAGCCTTCGCAGTCTCCAACTTCAGGGGTCCAGACATCTTGATTTAAACAGTACCGTGATCAACCTAGAAATCTGATACCAGCTGATGAGGCACGAACTAGAGAACAGTAGAATTCGTGCGAAAAGGCGGCCCGATCTTTCACGGTACTCAAAGAAATAGCAAGAACTCGATGAACAATCGCCGTAATAGCAGCAGTATACGTAGTAGTAGTAAATCGGATCTTCGGATCAAGAAAATTACAAGAAGGCCGAAGAACGGAATCTCGAGCAAGAGATCGATAAGATCAATCCCACGCACAGCAGCAACAATTCCCTCAAGGATAAGCAGAAAACACATGTATTTTGGTGCCTCTCGACATGAGGCTTTTCTCTGTATATTTCTTAATCTCACAAAATATTCGACCCCCTATTACATTGCCGTATGGCCTTTATTTAAAGGGCACGCAGACCCCAAACCGACCTAAAACACTTCAATATTTCCTACCAGATCCTGACTCTTAGTTTTAAGGAATAACAAACTACGTAAGGAAAGTTTAACTAACAAAGACAAAATGAGTAGATGCAGGAAAGCTATTTCTGCATGGACACATTGACTCTGACGCAAATAAAATATGTCACGATGCATGCTTGAAACATAACAAGCTTTAGATTGTACTAGCTAGCATTTTTTATGCAATGCATATAGGAAGCGAGCCAATGTTAATCCATCTTGGAGGCGTCCTGAAGTTTGGCTTGATCTCCATCGGCTTGGGATCAGACGACGGAATACGAAGCTGTATTTTACCGATCATAAGATACTCCTCTAGCTTAGATTTGACTGTTGGTTCTGTCACCAGTATTTTCTCATGAACTGATTTTACACGAGTAATTTCCTGATGCGAACAAATGGCGTTGATGGCCACATCAGACTACCAGGTATTGTATACCAACTGTGGTCTACTCATCTATGGTTTTAATGACTTAATGGTGTGCTACATACTTGGGATTAGCTAACTAACTTTACTTAGGAAATATAGATAAGAAATGTTGACTCAAGTGTGTCAGCATTATTCTCAAGTGAATATCGATCTCAAGTCATAATAAGATTTGGTTTAGCTAAGACAACTTCCTATAGACACTACCAAAAACAACCTATAGGTCTCCTTTAAAGGGTTTTAATCCTAGGGTCAAAGCATTTGCTCTGATACCAGCTGTGGTGACCCAGCATACCACTGCATGGTGTAGTATGCAAGTCTGACATAACACCAATGAAAAACACCGTTCCACTAGTATTACATCGCTTAGAGTGGTACAACAGAAACATATGCGGGTCCAAGGCATGTCTATAGTATTACATACAGACTCTTTACAGAAGATCAACACAGCCTCCTACTTTACATTGAGGTAGAACTAAAAATAAACTCCAGACGAATGATTCGTAGTATAATCTTATCACGAACACTATTTGTAGAGGCTTTGACTAGATATAGAGGCTATGAATAGATTCTAACTAAATAGGAGCTAGTTTTTAGGAAGCTAGTTCCCTTCTACTGCTAATCTAGGTTTCTCCTTGGTGGATGTGGTGTTTGACTCTTCCAACAGGGTCCTGTCCCTTGGAGTACTCCTCGGCCTTCGAATTGCACTGTAGATCCTCCTTTAGTGCCTTCATATCTAAGCAGGGGATTTAAGGTGGTATGAGTACGAGTGTACTCAACAAGTTCATTATAGGAATGAAGTGTTTAATGCACTAGCTACAACCATGGACCAGAAAGTCCAAGGCAATGCAAGTTTTTGTAATCATTTCTTCAAAAGGTTGCTTTTATTCTGAAGAACTATGTCCGTCAGCCTTCACCGGTTTACTAGAACTTCATGGAGTTCCTTTCCGGCAGCGTTCGCAGTTCCATATCCCGAAGCAGAGTGACAGGTCACGATTCATTACACTCTGCAGAGGTGTGTTGCTTTACCCATAAGAGATCTTAACCTTGGTGCCAACCGGGCGCACAACCCGTCCACACTTCCGTGGTGTGAGGCCCGGTATAAGATCCTAGCCAATGTTACATTCCTCCGTGACCTTGCACACCCACGCTTTGTTGCAATTCCGACATTGGGTCCTCGCCGGTCAGCGTACCCCTTTGGATATCTTCCGACCTCGACAACAATCAGGTTCTAGACCTGATTCCTTCGACGGTCGTTGCAACCCATCATAGACCGCATTACCGTGGGGACTTAGAGGTTCCCCACCCATCCGGTTGTTCTCGCAAGACACAACTGCTACGGTAAGCGCATCCATTGATGTACGAGAGGAAGAAACACACTTGACTACTCTATCCCATTCCAGATCTTATGGTTAACACGGTTGTTACGGCACAAGAATCACTGGACGACATTTGTTGTTTAATCCTAGATGGATACAAACCCTTGCAATGGAACCTCCACCATACTCATGCCATGGTTCCATTGCCCACCACATAGTCATATTCATAGTTATGAAATTAGCATCTTTGCTTTTCATGCAAGAGTGATAAGTATATTACTTTTCAAGTAATTTGGTCAAAATACTCAAAGTAACATGAGCAAGCGATGAACTTGCCTTTCTTGACTGCAAGATTATGCAGGCAAGGTCTTCGATACGCAATAACTCCAACTTCTGAAATAGCATCATCGTCCGGTAAGGACGATGGGTAAAATATTGGCAAGGATGCAATAATGCATAAGTATGAGATGCAATCGCTCTAAGCGTGACCTAACCCCGATGATTTAGGATTAGTGAGTTGGTATGATTGGTTTAGGGTGTGTTGCACTTTTAGAGATGGTTCACAAACAAGATTCTTATTAAGGGTTGATTACTTGGTATCATAAATAAGTACTGCAATACATCGCAACAATAGTATTACTAGCACACAACAATAAGATTTGGTATAGTCCTAACATGTGATGAACAGTGGTTGGTTTTAGTACTATATGGCATGGTTAATGATTACTTATCATATACTTCAAAAGAATAACTTTTGAAGAACATGTTCTTTAATAAAGAACAAGTACGTATGATGATTAGGTTTGTGGGGTTCTATGGTTTACTATGGTTCTAATTAGTTTATGGGGTAAATATTATATGGCTCACAACAATGTTGGATTCATCAATAACTAGGGCTTGTATGGTTTTATTTGAGCATAAGCATCTTAATAAACTAATCATATATGAGTGCTACCAAGGTTGGTTATATCTTACTGGTGATAGATAGCTAGGGTGTATAGGTCCTATTAGGCAAGGTTGATGACTATTCTTTATTTTCTTCAAAAGAATAACTTTTGAAGAACATACTTCTTAAGTACTGAGAAGTATTTCAGTTAAGGTTGAGGTTGTCTAGGGTTGCTATTGGATTTACTAGGTAAAGAATAGTTGGTTCCTAAATAGGATGGTTCATAAGTATATATCACTAGTAGGGATTAGTGTGTATGGAATATGATGCACAATATTGGCATGGTTGCTATTAGGGTTCATTACAATGGTGTGATGCTAGATAAGGATAATTGAGGATGGTGACCTAGGTAACAAGAACTAGGTTTTACACTTGGTTGATCCTACTCGATCATGTAGTTTTATTTGGATGAGAACATAAAATAGCAATTAATTAATGATAGGGTTCTTATATCCTATATGAATATGAAAAAACATTGAGTTGCTAGTTATGAATCTATGAATAATAATGAAGTAACATGATCACATGTTTGACCTAGGGTTTAGGTTATAATCAAGTTAGGGTTCATATGAATTAATGGAGCTAGGGTTCCTAATGGCATTAGGGTTTTAGGATTCCACATAAAATGATGAGGTTATAACTTTATTCTTAATGGAACTAGGGTTTCCTAATTACCCTATAGTTCTTAGGTTAATAACTTCATTATAAAGTTGAGGTTATTAATAACTTTGAAATAAAAATAATATTGGATTTGGCATTTTATTATTCTTAAACAATTAATAATAAGGATAATTATTATTCAGGGTTTAAATCCCTCTAAGAAGTATTTAATAAGATAATAAATAAAGAAAATTAGTTTTAATATTTTCTTTATTTACTTTCTGGTTTTTATTTATTTTAGAAACTTTTCTTAACTATTGTTTTAATTGAATTTAGAACTAAAAGAAAAGGCTTAAATAATAAAGGTTAAATAATTAAAGTTTTATTAAAAATAAAAATTTCATATTATATTTTTATTGGATATATTTTATTTATATAAGAATTTTGATATCTCATTTATATTTTTCTGAGTTAAAATGAATTTTATAAATTCTTGTAAAGTTTCAGCAATTTATAGAATTTGAATTAAAATGAGATATTACTAAATCTACCCGGGCTAATCTACTCACAGAGTCACTGACCAGTGGGCCAGAGCCACATCAGCCGCCATGCGGCCTTTGACCGAGGTCGAAATCGCCGAGGTGGCGCTGGAGTCACCGGCTGGCGGCCAGGCGAGGTTGACGCCGGCGATTCGGCGCTCCCGCGTCTATGCTGAGGTAATGGTTGGATGCGCGGCGCTATTCTGAGCCTAAGGGTGGCGACGCCCCCCTATTGGTCACCGGAGTAACTCCGGCGAGCACAAACAACGGCGGCGGACACGGTTGAGCGGCGAGGCGACGCTATGGGACATGATCGAGCGAACCAAGTACTCCACGAGGTTGAGTAGCTCACCAGGAGCACATAGCGCTTGACGGTGTGGTCGGAGATGGTCCCAATCGACGGCGAACATCGATTGACTGATGGTGGCCGGCGGGGAAACTATGACTCGATTCGTCGGGCTCAGTGCTTCCCAGCAAGCGCGCATCAACGAGGAGATAGCTGGAGTCGAGGCGAAGCTCCAGGGCTTCACGGCGGTGCTTGCGGTGGCTCGAAACAGCGGCGAGAGGAAACAGCCGGCGTGCTAGGGTTTGAGAAATTAGGGGAAACAGAAGAACACGAACGATGGAGGCTTCGGTCGTGTATTTATAGGGTCGAGGGCGGTCGTTGACGGTCGCGCGGTCCACAATGGAGGCCGGGACGTGGCTCAATTCGTTGCAGTGTCGACCTCCCGTGTTTGCAGACGACGAAGAAGACGAAGATGGCTTCGTCCACTTCGTGTGCGTCTGAAGCCAAGAGGTAAGTGGTCTTGGGCCGTGGCTGGGCTGCTTCTTGGAGCGTTTGCTGGGCTATGGTGGCCGGGTGAGGTCCAGGTAACCCCTTCTCCATTTTTCTGTTTTCCTTTTTTCCTTTTCTGTTTTTATTTCTTGTTGATTCAAATTCTGTTTGAATTCAATCATGTTTTGTACAATATTATTGTTTGAATTATTATGTAATTCACCCAAGATACTTTAAATATTATTATTGTGTATTAAAAATTTAATATGAATACTAAAGCATTGGTTTAGTAATTACTATTGGTATTTGCATTAAATATCCATATTGACATGAATTTGAATATCATCTTGGAAATATTCAAATTATTTTCCAAATGATATTTTTCTCACTTACTAATATGTAGCTTTTATTTGGTGTTACTCTGGAAGAAACAAATTACAAAGTAATATTTATTTATGGATTTCTATTAAGAAGGTGGTTTAATGGCATGATGTCATGTGCTAAAATTATCTCTAAGGACTTGATCTCCTATTTGAGAATGTTGTCATTTGCCTATTATTTTATGTGCATAACTATGTGCTAATGAATTGGAAATTCTACTAGAACTCCTTCCAAGTTTAGTACTATTATTATAGTTTAGTAACACCTTAAAATACCTAGATTAGGTACTACTCTCATCATGGTTTGGTCTTGGTTATAATGATAAGTGGTTGATCCCCACACATAGTTTTAATTATAGGATTTAGCACTAGGTGTTTCTTATGTTCAATGAACATAAGATATACTAGTAAACAATTCTAGGGTTCTAATTATATTTACCTAATGGCACATGGTTTGAATCTTAATTATGGCCTAGGTTTCAACTGTGATCACCCAAGTGATACACAAACAAGAATTTAGGTATGGTTTAGGGTTTTACTTGTGATCATCAGGTAATTCACAAATTATTTGGAGATATGGGCATAGGTTCTATATGTGACTTAACACCATATTACTTTGGCTAGGGTTGTTCTTCCTCACCACTCATAGGATGATTCAATCCAAGATCATTTAGATTGATATAGGGGCTGAACTATACAAAGAGTTGTTACTATCTAGTTTCTTCTCTAATTAACATATGGAAAATGGTTTAGGGTTGCTAGTAGTTCCCCTATGATTTTATGTGCTGGATTATATCTGCTTAACCCACTAAGGTTTAATTGGTAATTATATATCTCCAAAGTATGATCATGGATTAGACATGATCAACTTTGTTCTTAATATGTTCTACCTCAAGTTCTAAGGTTTATGATCATTACTCAATTTATAATGATCAAGGTTTGGCTTCCTAAGGCATCTCTCATGAACTAGATTTCTCACTTCTAAGATCAAGTGTTGTCTTGATCAACTAGGTATAGTACCTCTTTTATAATAATCTTGGGTGGACATGGCTATGGTTTCCTCAATAGTTTATATCCCAGGAGAATGCCTGAGATATCCACTTAGAGTTCTTCTCAAGGAATGATGATTTAATCATCAAGATATATGGATAGTTCTCTCCCTCAAATCCAAGTGTTGCCTCAACTTACTTGAGTGTAACACCATAGCTTGAGCTCTCTCATATAGGAATAGTTATTCTAGGGTTTATGGTGTACTCCTAATATTTCCTTAGGTATCTAGGCTAAGACACCACTTGGCTATCTTGGTTGGATTAGTCTCCTCCTTACTTCATCAATTCATGGATATCATCTTATTCCATTTTATATTTGGTCATCTCACCACTCCAAGATGAAATGGTTTATCTCCTATTACTTTAGTTCAAAGATTATCCTTGATTTTTAAATAGGTAAAGCTAATGTTGGTATCTATAGTTTCTCTCACTTGGAAAGGAGTTTTATAATAACCTAAGGTTAGGCTCCAAAGATATTGATGTGATCATCAATACCTATGTTTATCATAAATGGGTTCTCTCTCTAGTGAATGTCTTGAATAACATCCAAGGGTTCTTCTTAAAGATAATGCTTTGAGCATATGGATGTATATCCAAGGTTTAGCTCAAAGCTGATAGTGCTTCTCTAATAAATATACACTACAAGAAAAGTTCTGATAGACAACGTCTCAAAATCGTCCGCTAAGGGGTATTTTTCGTCGCCTATGGGCCTAACACGACGATATGGGTTCTGTTGTGGAAACTGCGTCAGGCAAAGTCCTACGACGATTTTTTTCGGTCCGTCGCGCTTGGG
>NC_061510.1:153202939-153296072 GCF_022539505.1 Lolium rigidum | reverse complement strand
TGATGACCCACAAGTATAGGGGATCGCAACAGTCTTCGAGGGAAGTAAAACCCAATTTATTGATTCGACACAAGGGGAGACAAAGAACACTTGAAAGCCTTAACAGCGGAGTTGTCAATTCAGCTGCACCTGGAAACAGACTTGCTCGCAAGAGTTTATCAGTAGTAACAGTTTTATAGCAGTAGTAGTAGTGAAATAACAGCAGCAGAGTAACAAAGACAGCAGTAGTGATTTTAGTAAACAACAGGATTAAAATACTGTAGGCACGGGGACGGATAACGGGCGTTGCATGGATGAGAGAAACTCATGTAACAATCATAGCAGGGCATTTGCAGATAATAATAAAACGGTATCCAAGTACTAATCAATCAATAGGCATGTGTTCCAATTATAGTCGTACGTGCTCGCAATGAGAAACTTGCACAACATCTTTTGTCCTACTAGCCGGTGGCAGCCGGGCCTCTAGGGAAACTACTAGATATTAAGGTACTCCTTTTAATAGAGTACCGGAGCAAAGCATTAACACTCCGTGAACACATGTGATCCTCACATCACTACCATTCCCTCCGGTTGTCCCGATTTACGTCACTTCGGGGCCATTGGTTCCGGACAGCGACATGTGTATACAACTTGCAGGTAAGACCATAAACAATGAATATTATGATGAAACAATAACATGTTCAGATCTGAGATCATGGCACTCGGGCCCTAGTGACAAGCATTAAGCATAACAAGTTGCAACAATATCATAAAAGTAACTTCTACGGATACTAGGCACTATGCCCTAACAATCTTATGCTATTACATGACCAATCTCATCCAATCCCTACCATCCCCTTCGGCCTACAGCGGGGAATTACTCACACATGGATGGGGGAAACATGGCTGGTCGATGGAGAGGCGTTGGCGGTGATGATGGCGATGATCTCCTCCAATTCCCCGTCCCGACGGAGTGCCAGAACGGAGACTTCTGGCTCCTGAGACGGAGTTTCGCGATGTGGCGGCGTTCTGGAGGGTTTCTGGTGACTTCTACTTCTCCCCGTGCGTTTTTAGGTCGAGGCCGATAAATAGTCCGAAGGAGGGCGCCGGAGGCCAGCCGAGGGGGCCACACCATAGGGCCGCGTGGGCCCCCCCTAGGCCGCGCCGCCTTATGGTGTGGGGCCCTCGGGCCTCCACTTGATTTGTCCTTCTGGCTCCGTTAGCATTCTGGGAAAATAGGGCCTTCCGTCAAAATCCCGAGGTTTTTCCTCAAAGTTGGATTTCTGCACAAAAACGAGACACCAGAACAGTTCTGCTGAAAACAGCGTTAGTCCGTGTTAGTTGCATCCAAAATACACAAATTAGAGGCAAAACAATAGCAAAAGTGTTCGGGAAAGTAGATACGTTTTGGACGTATCAAATCCCCCCAAGCTTAGCTTATTGCTTGTCCTCAAGCAATTCAGTTAACAATCGAGCGATAAAAGAACTTTCACGAACACATTTGTTCATATGATGTATATATTCTCATGATATGGCTAATACTTAAGCGAGTGCATAATAGGGTACATGCAAATAAGATCATCTAACGGCTATGTCAATCATGAAGAGGTACCAACAATTAATAATAAGCATCATGAATCATGTATATAAGCAGGATTGCAATGTTCATAAGAGAGTATGATAAAGTGGTATCTCGCTTGCTCGTATTTGATCGGCAAAACATAAATGCCCGGGCACCTCCGGAGTTCATAGAAAGACTAGAAGTAGTGATTGTCAAAGATAAAAGCATCAAAGTTATACCACAATCAATCATATTTTGAGACAATCATATTATACTAAGAATGACAAGTTGTGCTCTCAAGAAAGTGCTCAAAGAAAGGATGGAGACACAACATAAAAGTAAAAGATTGACCCTTCGCAGAGGGAAGCAGGGGATTAACATGCGCTAGAGCTTTTCATTTGTAAATCGGGAGTAAAATTATTTTGAGAGGTGTTTGTTGTTGTCAACGAATGGTAATGGGTACACCAACTACCTCGCCAACCGGACTTTCAAGAGCGGCTCCCATGAATTATTTGCATGTTTATGTGGCACTCCTTCCAACCTTTCTTACACAAACCATGGCTAACCGAATCCTCGGGTGCCTCGCCAACAATCACATACCATGAAGGAGTGCCTTTTTAGTTTAGTTTTATTATGATGATGACACTCCCCCAACCTTTGCTTACACAAGCCATGGCTAACCGAATCCTTCGGGTGCCGTCCAACAATCACAAACCATGGAGGAGTGTCTATTTAAGTTAATTAATTCGGGACTGGTAATCCCATTGCCAGCTCTTTTTGCAAAATTATTGGATAAGCGGATGTGCCACTAGTCCATATGAGAGTCCGTCAAAAGTAAATGACAAAGTTGAAAGCTAAACACCACATACTTCCTCATGAGCTATGAAACATTAACACAATTTGAGAAGCATTTTGAAGGTTTTAAAGGTAGCGCATGAGAATTTACTTGGAATGGTTTGAAATGCCATGCATAGGTATTTATGGTGGACACTCGGAATAACCTGGTTTTCATGTGTTCGGAGGCACGAGCAGCGTTCCCGCTCGGTACAAGTGAAGGCTAGCAAAAGACTAGGGAGCGACAAATCAAGAGAGCGATGAATTGTCATAATCATGCTTGCGGCAAAATAAATTAACTGAGGCATAAAAGTGATACAAGAACTCTGAAGCAATGTAAATCATTGAGGCTTAATTGACTTTTGTTCAGTCATATGCATGCGTGAGCATGTGCCAAGTCGATATAAATGAATTATTCAGAGGAGGATACCACAATGCCATACTTACTTATGAATAAAACAATGCAAGCAAACATCCATGACCTGCTACTCATATTAATAATTGGAGCTAACATGAGAGATCATGAACTACTAGACTTTCTTCAATAACATATACCTCACATGAACCAACTAAGCATTCTCACATGGATGAGTATATGTACAAAAATGAAAACAAATAGAGTTCATACCAGCCTCTCACCACAATCAGATTGTCGTAGATCGTCATTATTGCCTTTTCACTTGTGTAGCTTGGATAATATGAAATGAAAACCACGCTCCAGCCACCGAAGACCATTGAACTCATGATGAACTTTACAAAGCAAAGAAGAACAGCAAATATTTTTGGTGTTTTCGAGTTTGAGAACAAGAACAAAAGGAAACAAGCAAACAAAGCAAAATCTTTTTGGGTTTTCTTATAGCAAACTAGCAATAGCAAATAAAGTGAAACAAATGCAAGAAACCAAGATAAACAAATGATGAAGAGAAACAACAGAAATATTTTTGATCTTTTTGTGTTTTGGGAAAGAAACAAAGTGAAAACAAGAAATAGCAAACTAAAAGAAACACAGAAAAGCGAGATGGCAGAAATCTGCCAAAACTTGACAGCAGTACAGAAATCGATTTTTACAAAAATCTTACGTTGCTCAGCTCGAAAAGTGTTCAACTAATGAAAGTTAGATAACAACCTGGGGAACATGCACAAAAATTGGCAGCTCAAAATAACGTTCTGGCTGTGCGCACGAATTGTTCTAGTAACAGTCCAGAATCTGTTTTCAGGCAGCACTTCCCCAAATATCATCTTCCTCTCATTAGAAAACCACTCAAACAAACTAAACAAGTATGTACAAGTATCCAGCAATCATGATATGCAAAGAATGAGTGATGCCGGTATACCTCCCCACAAGCTTAGGCTTTTGGCCTAAGTGGAGTTCAATCCCATCGAGGCCATGAGGTAGTATCCCCGTTGTACGACGAAGATGAATCATATTCCGGGTATGTGCTAGAAGAAGCACCCGGATACGTGACGGTGTAGTTGTAGGAAGGCTCGGCGTCCTCGGAGTCATGCTGCTGGTGGAAATCTTGTATCTTCATATGTTCATCCACCTCCTCCTTAGTCCGCGACCATGGTTGCCTGTCAATACCGAACAAACCTGGCTGGGGAAGAGGGATTTCTTTCTCATCCCCGTCAAGCAAACAACATTCTATAGACCATATTATCTAAAGTGGACTCGGTGGTAACAAAATGATGGCTTTTCATAGCAATGATATCAAGCCTCCTAGGGGTTAATGGCACATCATTAGGATCAATAGGAAGCTCTAAATGTGTTAAAATGCGCAGTGCAATAGTTCCTCCAAAAATAGGTCCCCTGGTAGACAGGCGGCGAGCAATAAGAGAGCCAAGATGGTAAGATGTCCGTCCAATAAGTGCAATATTCAAGAAGGCAAGATGGTAACTAGAAATATTGCTAGTGTTCTCCCTACCAAGTATGCTAGTAGAAATGTAATATGCAAAATATTTAATGGCGGGGAGTTGAATGTTCCTTATCTTGCCCCGCTGAATGGTGCGACAATCATCATTGGTGATCCCTCGATAGAGCTCCAACAAGTCCCGGGGGTTTTCATCAATCCTCCTTGTTGTACCTACAGGGGCAATATCCAATGCACGACAAAATTCTTCCAATTCCATAGTAACAGGATTACCATAGATCTTGAATGCAACTGTCGGATCATATTGCGTGTTTTGGAACTTGAAGCTCTCGACAAAAATTTTGGTGAGCATGTAGTATTGCTCCCTTTCATCTCCCACGTAGGTGGCTAAGCCCGCCCCTGTTGACAAGGGTGAAGAAATCATCCAATATCCCTGCATTTGTCAGAAAATCATAACATGGGAAGGATGAAGCATTAGGAGCCCCATTGTCCTCTTCGGGCGCGAAGCTAGGCGCGATGATGTCCTCATTGTACGATCGCCTAATTTGGGTGGCGGTCCTAGAAGGCTGATACGTCTCCGACGTATCGATAATTTCTTATGTTCTATGCCATATTATTGATGATACCTACATGTTTTATGCACACTTTATGTCATACTCGTGCATTTTCTGGAACTAACCTATTAACAAGATGCCGAAGTGCCGATTCTGTTGTTTTCTGCTGTTTTTGGTTTCGAAATCCTAGTAACGAAATATTCTCGGAATTGGACGAAACGAAGACCCGAGGGCCTATTTCGCCACGAACCTTCCAGAAGACCGAAGAGCATACGAAGTGGGGCCACGAGGTGGCCAAACCACAAGGCGGCGCGGCCAAGGGGGGGCCGCGCCGCCCTGTGGTGTGGGCCCCTAGTCAGCCCCCCGACTCTGCCCTTCCGCCTACTTAAAGCCTCCGTCGCGAAACCCCTGATGCGAAAAACCACGATACGGAAAACCTTACTGAGACGCCGCCGCCGCCGATCCCATCTCGGGGGATTATGGAGATCTCCTCCGGCACCCTGCCGAAGAGGGGATTCATCTCCCGGAGGACTCTACACCGCCATGGTCGCCTCCGGAGTGATGAGTGAGTAGTTCACCCCTGGACTATGGGTCCATAGCAGTAGCTAGATGGTTGTCTTCTCCTCATTGTGCTTCATTGTTGGATCTTGTGAGCTGCCTAACATGATCAAGATCATCTATCTGTAATACTCTATGTTGTGTTTGTCGGGATCCGATGGATAGAGAATACCATGTTATGTTAATTATCAAGTTATTGCATATGTGTTGTTTATGATCTTGCATGCTCTCCGTTATTAGTAGAGGCTGCGGCCAAGTTGATGCTAGTAACTCCAAGAGGGAGTATTTATGCTCGATAGTGGGTTCATGCCGCATTGACACCGGGACGGTGACGGAAAGTTCTAAGGTTGTGTTGTGCTCTGTTGCCACTAGGGATAAAACATTGGCGCTATGTCCGAGGATGTAGTTGTTGATTACATTACGCACCATACTTAATGCAATTGTCCGTTGTTAGCAACTTAATACTGGAAGGGGTTCGGACGATAACCTGAAGGTGGACTTTTTAGGCATAGATGCAGTTGGATGGCGGTCTATGTACTTTGTCGTAATGCCCAATTAAATCTCAATATACTTATCATGACATGTATGTCCATTGTTATGCCCTCTCTATTTGTCAATTGCTCGACTGTAATTTGTTCACCCAACATGCTTTTATCTTATGGGAGAGACACCTCTAGTGAACTGTGGACCCCGGTCCATTCTTTTAATACTGAAATCACTACAACAGGACATAGCTTTGGTAACACTGGCTTGTGTTACCACAGGTCCAAAACTATGTTACTAGGCCAAACAGTAACACATGTCTATATGTGTTCCATTAGGCCGTGTTACTAGGAAGTGTCCATTGTCACACATAATAACTAATACTATATGTTAAAAACAGTGTTACAATTATTTTGTAGTAACATGTATCTTACGTGTTACTAAATAGGCTAGTAACACGTTTTTGTAACTATAGAGACATAATTGGTAACACTTTTATTTACCATTGGTAACACAATTAGTCACATAATATTTCACATATTGTAACACTAGAATTGAAGGTTGTCAACTAGGCAAGTAACACATTTATGTAACTATAGTAACACCATAGTAACACTATTATATTAGTACCACACTATAATTTTTTATTTGGTTTAATTGTTAAATAGAAACATAAAAACCCCATTTTAAAGAATATTTTTATTTAAATATAAATAATCATAAATGATTTATTAATTTATTATTATTAAATGAATTGATGATTGATACCATGAAAATAACATAGAAATTGAAACATGACACTTTCACAAATTGAAAACATAAGATATTATGAATATATATACAAGACTGTTACAATAATGAAGTGAATACAATATTATCCATATAACACCATAGCATTCATATCGATTTGAGTACAGAAAAATAGCGTCACGAAGAATATTACACGATTGTGTTTGCATCATTTCATCTACAAAAAAACTACAGAATCTGCAATGTAAACTATATATATTGGTAAGTGAAATCTTCGAAATTTTTGTGCTTCCAACCTATATGGATAATTCAACTGCAATGATCCTTCTTATGAATCTGCAAAAGGAAACCAGACGTTATAGCTATGATTCAATGTACAGAAATATGATTCAAGAATACTAGTCACGAACCTTGCATAGTGAAGGTTAAATGAAGATAACAAATGTTTGTCACATCAATTTTTTAAATCTAGAAATGTGCGAAAAAAAGCATATTACGTACTAAGGCATGCAGAAGTTGCAAAACTTGATGTAAATTTAAAATAATTATATGGAGATAAAGAAAACCAAGGCATGCAGAACTTGCATCCACTAGACTGCTAGTATGCAGCAAGTACATTTGTGGAATCTATTAAAGGTTCTTGACAGTTGAGATTTCTGTTCCAATAGTAGAACCCGGAGTATTTTTTTAGGTGAAATAGCATCTTCATCGTCCAAATGCTATAACAGTATTAATCTTGGGAGCACAATGGCCGGGTAGCTGCATATCATTGGAATGCCCTGAATATTGCTAAATGAGCCATGGTAAAGAAAAAAGGTAAGGTATAGAATAGCGCTTGGCTACAAAATAGAATCAAACCACCGCCTGGAGTACCATGACCGGGAATAGAATGACCAAATGCAAGGATAGTATTTTGTAGTCAATTATGTGATGAAATGGAACACATTGCTAACTAATATTATATATATTGATCTGCCAACTCTTAGCGATGGACATATAAGTACTTCCAGACTATGCTTGGACAATGATTTATAATGTCATAATGATAAACAGAGACAGAAAAAACTGTATATAGTTTCAGTAATAGAAGATGAACATTAACAGCACTTAGTTCATGAACTGTCGACCAAGATTTAAACCATACCGCAACTACAATGTTCCAATTTTCAATATTTTTACAATTAGTTCAATTGTTTCCCGTCTCTTGGCTGTTCATGCTGTGTATTGTCTTATATCTCAGAATGTGATGTAGACACATCTAAGAAACTATCTAATTTAACCTCATCTTATACTCGAGGAAAAAAAGGAAGAAAATATGCTTGTTGTTCCCAAGAATCCTATATCTCACAATGTGATGCAAGCACAACTAAGCACATATTCTTATTTAGCTCAACTAACAATATAACAAAAATATAAAAAATGGAACTCATCTAAAATACCACAGGGCTAACCTTGCTTTGCAGACATAGTTGTCAATGCGGAAGGACACAGCAATCGGAGCCGTGAAGATCCCAACTGCAACCACGACGGTCAGCTGCCTCTTCCAGTGCACATGCGCTCCACAAACCAGGGCACCTTCTAGGGTAGTAACATGTATGCCACCATGATGAGACAGAACCAACTGATGAGTACTTGTGCAGAGCAAGGACCGAAGATTTGACTATCAATCAATATCTGATGCTTAGGCCATGGTACACCAAAGCATGAATTTTGGCACAGAGAAGGGCTTTGGATATGCGCCTTGGGCCAGATAGACTAAACAATGCGAACATCAACTTACTGTGGTATGGTTTGCCTGTAGTCCTGTACGCCTCGACATGACAGAGCCATACATGACAGATCAGCAAATACCCCACCTATGCAGTTTGTCCACGAGTTATTCGGTGGATTCAAGAATCAGCAAATAGCACAGCTTCTGCAGTATGAACACCAGTCGTACCGTGGGGTCTTCGCGGGCAGCTGCAGACCGAGCAAGGTGCTGAGATGGATCCCGATCCAAACTGCAGAGGCTCCTTAAATAGCATTATTGTTTGATTGGAGAATTTCCTACGAAAGTAAAATATCGACGAAATGCATACAAGAAAAGAGAAAAGAAATTCTTTAACCTCTTCTTATATTCGAAATTTTTCTCATAGCCTTATCATAAATATTTGTAGAATTTTGACCCCTTGATTTACATCTACATAGTGCAGGTATATGGTCAACATGTCCATCACAACCCTAGATATGACTAAGAATACCGATCGAATTATTTCAAGTTGACCAATCAAATCTATTTAAGCCATGACTATTATGTAGGCAAGCCTCGAAGCACACACACATATTGTAGTATCATGTGCATCTCAAAATAAGAGAACATGGTTTAGTTATAAAATAACTCTCAGCAAAAAAATAAAGTTCAGTAAACAGTTTCGATTTTACATACACACATGGGAGCCTTGTTCTACGGTTGCTAATTTGTTCATAGTAGAGTTTCTTCTTAATTTGCTGCAGCTAAGCAATACTAGTGTGAGAGCTACTTTTAGCTTATACATTTGCTTGTCAATTATAAGTTCCTACTACTAATAGCTTAGAGCGGATCTGACTGGTTGAGAAAGAAACCCTACTTGTATGGTTGGTCGATCAAATGGTACAACTAGTAAAGAGTTGATATGACCCATAATTTCTGAGAGAAGTTAGAAGGCAGATGTAAATTTTCTTGTCAGTAGCAGTTAACTGAACTGTAGAAGCTTATGTTCAAGTTTCAGGAAGGAAAAGAAAATGGAACCCACAGGAATAGCTCCAGATTGCAGGAGCCTTGCAGTAAAGTCAGTGCCTCAAACTAATTGGTGTTAGTTCTGTTTTAGTCTCAAAATTTTAACTTATAACTGACGAATTTAACCTAAGAGTAACACTACTGTTGGTTTCAGTACCTGAAGCCTAGAATATAATCTATGTTCAGCTAGGCCCATAGCCATAGTGCAACGTAGTTGTCCTTTTTATTCATCTTTTCTCAAAGAAGGAACTGACTAAGTAATCTGAAACTCTGCTACGTTTTTGTGCATGATCTGAGACATCTTCAAATGAAGGAAGTAATAGAAGTAATGTGGTATCATCAGCACGTAGAGGAGAAACAACCTAGAACAAGTTTGTACTCACGGACAAGGAAATAAAGAATAACAAGTTGTGGAGTCCCCTCTGCAATTTGGGTGGCACAACTGAGTAATACTACCACAAGAAACATGTGAATGCAAGAAATTACCAACGATGTTCCAAATCAATTTCAAGCATCAAATTGAGGAAGCGCTCGTGGCTGGCCAATTACCACGTGCTGCAGGGGGCTAAAGAAATGTCTGTACTCCACGCGATGTTGAGGCCTGGGAGATGGAGGGGGCCGGGCGAGTCGTCAGGCGCAACCGGGAGTTGGGGAATCGAGTTCCCAGTGCGACAGGGAGGACCGCGCGGTGATGGGTGGCTCAGTGGTGCGAGGCACGGCGGTGGACAGCTCACTGGGCGGCGACAGGGAGGAGCACTCGTGGTGGTGGCGCGGTGGAGGGCGATGAAGGGGAAAAGATGCGTTTTTTCCGGGAGAGATTGGTATGTCTCTGGCGAAAAGAGTTTAATTAGAAGGGCTGGATTTATAGGAGGTATCAATGGAGGGAAAAATGTGTGTTAGCGCGAATAACTAAAAAATTCATCCACTGATTTTCCCTCTCAACCAAAATAACCGAATAGATGGAGGGAAAGGAATTTTTTCCTCAAAAGACATCAGATTTGTTGATCAAACGAACAAAATAGCCTTCCTAATAAATAAATAAAATAAATCAAGATCCCTCGCGCGATCGTGTTCTTCCTCTCGAGGGGCCGATCATGCGCTGCCTTCTCTATCTTTTTATCGTCGAAGCCAACTAGTCATGGTTGTCATGCAGAGGAAGTAATCAACGCGACGGTCTTACCGGATAAAATACAAAACTAATAATATTTGAATTATATAAATATAAGATAGGAAACATGTAGATTAAAAAAGATTTGGAAACAACGAAGGCAATATGATGGTGGTTGATGGGATTCCCATCAAAAATGAATGCATGGTGTACAACTTTAGCGTAATTGGAGAAACTTCATGTCAAAAAGAAGACATTTTTTTACTTTATTGTTGTTTCTATTAGATTTTTAGTAATCTCATATCTTATATGAGGATTTATTCATCGAATCGACCTTCTCTCATCACGTGCCATATATCGAACATTCTTACTTGAACACTCTTATCATGTCACAACTAACATGTTTGTGGTATATCGTGCTGGACACTAACCTCCTTATGCTTGGTTGTTAGTGTTCTCTCTCTCAGTGAGCACCACTATGCTTTCATTGAACATTGGTTGTGAGATACATACCGCTGAATCTTCTTGAATGCAAATCACTCTTTGGCGAGGCTGCTGCTCCACATGGCCACCGCTCGCATGGTCTTTTGCCTTTTCTCGTATTTAACCCAATTGGTAACATATGAATGAAAAATGCCACAAAAATAGAATATAGTGCTAACAAATTACAAGTAATTAGTGAATCACATAGTTCATACGCAGTACTGAATCAGAGTGCAGAAGGACACAAGTTGCATATGAAATATACTAAAGTAAGATAGATTTGCGAGGAAGATCACTCATCGCGTTGGCGGACGCTCATTTTCTTCTTCTCGAACCAAGCCCGGTTTATCCGGTCCATGAGGCTCAAGCCAGCGAACATGATCTTGTTATCCTTGGCGAGCAATTTGACCTCGGCCTCAATGGCTTACAATTGAAGAACTATCTTTTTAGGTCCATTTCTCCCAATGTCCCATCTCTCTTAGCATTTGCCACCTTGTTCTTGGATAACAACCCCTTCTATTATCCTTTGACCATATACTTGTGGGATCTTGTGTAACACTATATACAACACATGATTCTCTGTTACTACAATCTAAAATTTGTAACACTGTTTGAGTAACACAAAAGTACATGTTACTAAACTAGTATCTTTGTAACACGTTTTCAGATCTTACGTAGGATATGTTACTGGCCAAACTTGCCACACAAATGATGTGTTACTACAATTTTATTGGTAACACAGTTTTTCTTCTGTTACAGGCTTGTGTTACCAAAGCTATGTTCTCCTGTAGTGTTCGGTGTTCTGGGGCCTTCCGGGAAAAATAGGATGTTTGGTCTTCGTTTCGTCGAATTCCGAGAATATTGCCCGAACAGCCTTTCTGGAACCAAAAATGACAGAAAACGAGAACTGCACCTGTGACATCTTGTTAATAGGTTAGTTCCGGAAAACGCATAAAAATGATATAAAGTGTGAACAAAACATGTAGGTATTGTCATAAAACAAGCATGGAACATCAGAAATTATAGATACGTTGGAGACGTATCACCTCGTCTTGATCCTCACCGAAGCAAAACAATTCCATTTTGTGAAAATTTAATTTGAGACGTGAGAGTTGCTCAAAAACTAATAATATTAATTTCAAATTTCTCTCGCCTTTTCTAGTTCATGCATGCTCTATAAAGAAGACCGTATCATTGGCATATTGAAGAATAGAAAAAGTCCATCATCCACCAGGATTGGAATTACACCTTCAATTTAGCATCGATTTTGCATGCTCTATGGTTATGGCTAACATATCAGCCACTATATTAAATAGCATGGTTGATAATGGATCGTCTTGCCTTAATTTTTTTCGTTTGTAAGTATCTGGCCAGACCTTCAATGACTTTCATGGCCACACTTCCTCCAAAAATAAAACTATGTTCCGATGAGTGAATTTTTAGCATGTTTTTACATCGTTATTTCATCAAGTTATCATTGAGTAGTAGTAGGATTTTTGTATTTCACCACACTACCATGCTCTTTTATGCTTGTCTACACAGGATCTTGAAATAATAAGTCAACGATGAAATATCAATGAAAACTGCCATCTTCTGAAATTTTGACGTGATAGAAATCATTTTAGCACATAACTATGCACCGGGGAGAAAGGACAATGCGAGGAGAACTTCCAATAACTTTAACGGGCATCGGTATGGGCAAGGCCCGCCCGTACCACCCGCCAGAAGCACTGCTGAAATAGCAAAATCTATCCTTACTGTTTTGTGTGTTTGATAACAACACTGGAATGAATTTCACCATGTGCATAGTTTACTTTGAATAGATTTGCAGGTGCCTGGTGCCCTCGCTGAACACCTCAGGATCGGAAGACTCAAGAGTAGCTTATAGGTTTTCTAGTT
Source organism: Lolium rigidum (assembly GCF_022539505.1). NCBI lineage: Eukaryota > Viridiplantae > Streptophyta > Magnoliopsida > Poales > Poaceae > Lolium > Lolium rigidum. Next base: position 153,283,240 of record NC_061510.1, on the reverse strand, counting down.
TTGTGTGTGTGTCGCGAGGTGACATGGTTGGAGAGGAAAAGAGAAGAAATCAATTCCAGCTTGACTGGTAGTACCGGTACCAAAAACGGTAGTACCGCTATCGCTATTGGTACCGGTCACCAGTACCGCAGATGCCTTCGCACGAGGGAAGGGCTTGCAGTATGCATGCCGTTACCTTGACGGTACCTCGACCAATAGTTCCGCTCCCAAGCGGTATTTCGACCATGTACCTCTTTGGTACCGGTCATCGCAAGATCGACACTACCGCTCTGGTACCTCCATGGTACCGGGTTGGAGCCCGGGACTCGCAGAGACCCTGCCGGTACCTTGACGGTACCGGCAGCGGTAGTACCGCTTGAGTCCCACGTGGCAGCACTGCAGGCCGTTCTCGAAACCAAAGCGGTAGTACCACTTCCCAAAGCGGTAGTACCGGTTGTGCGGGAACTGAACATAACAGTTGGATTCAGGGGTCCCTATAAAAGGGGCCCTCCTTCCCCAGCTTGTTTCAAGTCTTCTCTCTCTCCTCCATTGTTGCTGAGCTCAAAACCTTGAGGATCTCCCTCCCCATCCAACCAATCTTTCCCAAACTTTGAGGATTGGTGGAGGAGAACCCGATCTATAGTTTTACCAAGAGAGATTTCACCAATACCACCTAGTCCTTAGTGAATCTTGATGTTAGGGTTCCTATTGTGGGATCTGTTGGAGATGAGCTCCTATGGAGGCTAGCTTGGAGTTGTGCTAGCCCCATAGGGTGTTGGGAGCCTCCGGTGTTGTGGAGATCGCCCCAACCTTGTGAAGGAACCACCATCTCGACCGGCTACTTAGTGGAGAAGGGACCGTGGGGCCTATGGGGCCGTTGGACCTTTGTGGTCCACACCTCCTCAACGCAGACGTACTCCCTCTTGTAGGAGGAACTGCGGGAAACACATCGCGTCTCCTCTCCGCTACCCCGGTTGTCCCTCTCCCTCTCTCTTACTATCTTGTCGGTTCCTTTACTTGTTGCATCGCATAGGTTCATACTAGGTTCACCATAGTTGCTAAAGTTGCCACATTTACTTCCGCATCTCATATAAAATAGAAAAAATATAAAAAATGTGTAGCGACCATTCCCCCCTCTTGTTTGCTACCGATCCATTCAACCGCCTCGTCAAATATTTTCACCACGTGCAGACAACGCAGAGATCCAAGACACACAACTCCGCAAAACAGAGAAACACAGCACCAGATTAAATCTCAAGAGGGAACTTTGGAGAAGACAACATCCGGGATGCTACGCGGATCCTTGGAGGACAAGGCATCATCCCCTTCATCATCAAAACCCGCTGCACCATCATCATCATCATCATCCTCCAACCAGTAATGCACTTTGACGGTAGGAAAAATAAATAGAACCCTAAGTTCATATTTATAAATTAATCCAACCACAAAATCAATAATAACAATATGTGGTGCTGTCTTAAGCGTCTGTTTTGGACCAAAAATTCTTCTTGGCACATAGCATGCCCAACAATATTATAATCCCTCCGTTCCTAGATATAAGCCATATAGTTTTTGAAAAAAATTCCAGAATATAAGGTGTATTGTGTTGCCCCACTTGTATGGACAACATTTTTACGGATTTGATTAGGTTTACTTATCTTATGCAAAGTCCTCTATTACATCACGTCAGTTGCGTAGGGTTAATCACTAGTAGAAAACAAGCCTTTCGTTCGGAGATGCCCTGAGCATTGGTCCAAGTTGTGTTTGGATCTGATACTAATGTGAGCATTAGTCCCGTTTCAAACGGCTAGGACACCGAATTATTTAGTCTCGGTTGGGGACACCAACCGGGACTAAAGGGGTTGCAGCGGGCTACCTCTAGTGTGAAAGTCTTTTTACACGAACCGGGACTAAAGGTTTATGTTTTTTTTTTTGGCTCCACACACACCCCATGTGGATCACCTTTTTTTAACTTTGTAAAATACAAAATAAAATGATAGACAATTCAAAACTCAAACTCCTTTTATCTGTAGGTAGGTTAGGTGATCTAGTTATTATGAAAAATAACAAACATGATTTTGACATTTTTTGCAAAAACACTGTATTTTTTTTAGTAAAATAGGAATATATTTTGCATACGAACTTAAAAAAACGTTTAATATATGAAAATGTATCTACGCGAAAAGTTACATCCGAATTCACCTGGGTTTACCCGGATAGCCAATTTTTAGATTCTCAATCAGCCAAAGGGATGTATGAAAATTTTCAGGTTTTAGGTTTTGCAAAAAAAAACTTATTGTTATTTATGTATTTATTCATTCAAGATCATTATATCATTACTTTTATCTATGAAAATAATTATTTGGAAACAATAAAGAACTGTGACATCGTGACCAATAGGTTAATAGGACTGATATGTACAAGTATCAATAACGTGCGCGTAGCACTTGGAAGCGGCACAGAAGGAACTGAGAAGTTAAGTGTGTTAGGGCTGGAGCAGTCTGAAGATAGGTGACCAAGCAGGCAGTTTGACCACAGTGAGACATTTGACCTGAGATTAAGTGTAGCTGGAGACTAAACTAGTCAAATAACTGAAATACTAGAAATTCTATAAAAAAAAAATAGGAAGTGGAATAAATTAGAAAAAAAAATCCCTCATGGCCTTTTGTCCCGGTTTGTGTTACAAACTGGGACTAAAGATCCTTTGCCCCGGTGCGCGCCCGCAACCCATGTGGAGGGGCAGCACAACCGAGACAAGGGGGGCTTTAGTCCCAATTCCGTAGTCCCGGTTGCAAAACCGGGACTAAATGCTCTTATCAACGGGGACGGTACTAATTAATCCTAGCCAAACAAGGTGTAATTTTTGCTAAATGTGCGTTATTTAATTTCCGTACTAAAAATTATACGGCTTATATCTAGGTACGGAGGGAGTATAAAATATTGAATGCAACCGTAGAACATGTCATCACTACAAACAAAAACTAAGGAAATGAACATAATGTATACAAACCTATTTGTAATTACTCGGCATAATTTCTCCCACAATGGAGTCGCATATGATTATGTTTTACCCGCAAGCCCCTTTTCTCTTGCAGCAATTTTTTAACTTCTTCAGTTTCTTAAGTATTTTTTAGCTCACAGATTTGTTCCCGGCGAAAGTGACCAAGCTCGCGGACACCATGGATGTCGCGTGGAGGTCTGATTCGTTTGCCTCCCAATCCGCTGATTTGGAGAAAGATACCTTAATTCGACCACATCGGCCTCGCCGGCTGTCCACATCGGCCTCGCCGGCTGTCAGTCCCCGCAGAGCTAGAGGTAAAATTTTCAATTTAATTTGTTGCGGCGATCGTAGATGAGTTCTTATGGACATTCTAGTTTGACATAGGATTTACAGATGAGTTAATCCTTGAGCCCAAGAACACTTTTTTTTTTCGAAGACTCGTTGTCGTCAAACGATTTAGATATTAGGGACTGCTTTTTCGGAGAAGATGTTGAGAATATGATTGGGATCTACATCGGGAAGGAGCTCAAGGATAGAGAAAGAAGAAGCACTGAGGATCGACAATTGAACATATGTGCATCCCTTGGAACCGAGCGCTCGGCCATCAAACACTCGTGTGCAAGTATTTTCTGTATGGTACCCATTGGCGAAGATACTACTCTCGACTGTGTACGGAGGTTTGCCAAGATAACCATCCGTGTCTTTGGTACGGACTAGTAAAGGTGCACGTGCCACACACGTATTATAATCTATATATAATACGGAAGTGATTTCCAAAATAGATTGTTGTCCAAACTAATTTTATTTCAAATTGTATTGATTAGCGGGTTTCCTTGAAGAGCCACTTTTAAATATGTATCATGCCTAACCATGTGAGGAAGAGTGTAACAAATGATTCGCAGACATGTCTCCACATAAAATTCGTGATCATATAAATATTTGTAATATAATTATTTACAAAAGAACATAAAAATAATATCTAAACAACATTGTATCTTTTATTTATTCGCTGGTGATGGTTCTTTCTTGAAGGTCAACTTTTTATGTGACCAATAAAACTTCGTTTAATGGCTGAGATATTGTTTAAAGCTTCATTACCTTCACACTTCAAGATATGACCCAAAAATCTCTTCCTTAATTTTTTTCTCTGATTGTGTTGGTCTTGCTAGCAGACAAGATTCTTTTATATACAGCTAAACAATCGGTCTCCTTTCCTTTCGAAGGAACAGTACAACCAAGTGGCCATATTTGACCTTGCATTCTAGGTGGAGTACGTGCGCTTTCTGGTTTTATTGAAAGTACCTTGTGAAGTCAAGTAATTATGGCTTCTGTCTTAAACACAATGTTTTAATTACACTATATATTTTTTTCCTGATTGTTCGTTTTTGCACCAGCCATGTAAAGGAATTTCACTCGTTGGTCCACCTAGTATGGGGAAGACCATGCTTGCTAAAGCTGTCGCAACAGAAAGCTGGTGCTAACTTCATCAACATATCAATCTCAAGCATTGCCTCTTAAGGTTTTTCCTATAACTGACAGTCATCCACATTGCTCTCCTTTCTATTACCACATTTTCTTACCTGTAACTGTAACTGTGGTTTGGTGAGGGAGAAAAATATGTGACAGCTGTATTTTCACTTGCAAGCAAAATTGCTCTTAGTGTCAATTTTGTGGATGATGAGGTCAGTTAAAATTCTTGATCTCTGCTGACAATATGATTATGATTGAGCAATCTAGCATAACAATAGAGCTGCATTCTCTCTATTTACGTATTTATATGGTCACCTATGTCATGGGCAAGTTCTTCTAGAGCTACATCGGAAGTACAAACACCAAGGTCGATTGCTTAACTACTGAAACCAAATTTTTGACTTGTGTGTTACATAAAGACGCCGGCAGGTTTCTCATTGACATGTACCTTCTAAAGAGATATTTCACTGTCATTTGTGTTAGATTGGATTGTTTTGGCAGTAATAACTTTTTCTTAAAAGAGACTTGCTTGTCTCTAACAAATAACTCGATGGACATCTACAAAAATAACACAAATAAAACTTAATTTTGATTGCGTTGAGGAGGTGTACCCATCTGTCTGCACGCTTCTATTAATACAGTCTTCCCTTGGCCATATTGTGACGTTTAGGTATTTCCACTTGTTAGAATTTAGTTCCATGTGAAGCGAAGCAAATTCGAATACATCTTCCAGTCCTTGAAGCTATTGCACGAATAAATGACAAAGAATTAGCATCACAAGTAAAGAATAACAGAAAATCTGAGAACCAACCTGAGGTTGGGTGGTTAGGAGGGTGGTTGTACCCCCAGCCCACCAGAGTTCAAACCCCAGGTTTGACATCTGTGTGTCTCATAAAGGCGGAATATTCATTCAGTGGGAGGCGACGTTCCCCCGTAGCATCGAGGTCGTTGCGGTGCATTCGTGTGCCTAGTGAGTCGAGCACTTGGATGCATCGTTTTCTGCCATTTATAACTGCTAGGTACCAATGAACATTTCCTAGGTTTACTGGAACAAATACCTAGGAAAATGAAGTTTTGTTAGCTTAGGTCCCCACAAACACTCGTCCTTGATTGAATTCATAGTAATATGTAGGAAACTGAGAGTAACCATATAATTTTCCAAATAAATTTGCACTCTCTTTAATACCCATGAGGGTACTTCATCCCCTAAACTTGAACTACAGTTATTACTTGACAGTGAAACTAAACTCTCATAGTAGATCTGCTGTTTATTTACCTGTAGCGAAGTGTGTGAACTGATATGCTCTTCCTGTATCTAGATCTTACATTTTAAATACATTTTTCAATTGATACTGAAGCTATTAGCTCTGCTGTTTATGTACCTGCAGGAAGTGTCTGAATTGATCAGCTCTTCCCTCTATTTAGATCTTACAATTCAAAAGATTTTTTTCTTAACTCTGAAGCTAGAATCTCATATATCTGTTTGTTTATGCCGAGGTTGCTGTTCACGAATTAAGGAAACAAGTCTGCCTTGCGCGCTTTACTGCAGAATATGTAGCCAAACAACTCTCCATTGCACAATAGATTGCAGCGATTCGGTCTGGTACAACACTACAACCAGGGGTATGTTCATTCTTTTACCCAAATGCTAAAAAGTGCTCGGTGGCTCCTTTGTTGTCCCAAGCCCTCGATCTGTGGCCGTCCGATCGAGTCGACCGAACCCGCATCACCTGACGTCAGACATCCTAGATCCCACCCACTCACTAATCAATACTGCGCCACCGCGAGCCGCCGCCCGCACTCGACCTTCCCCGCACCGGCGGCATACTGCACAACCCCGGCGACCCTCCCCGGTAGCCCTCCCACCCCTCCTGTTCCCTCCCCGGTGAGATATTCCTTCGCCGTCGCCGGTGCAGCTCCTCCCCACCCTACCTCGAGCTATACACTGGCACCGGCCTTCCTTTCCCGTCATCGGCGGAGCGCGGAACTGCCGCCTACAACATCCCACCTCCACCAGGCGCCGCTAGAGTACCCAACCTCCACAATTTGTCCTTCAATGCCGGCGCGCACTACACGACCCGCCCCTCCCAACCCTCTCTCCTTCTTGCTGGTGCGGCCTCACGCCCTTTTCCTACTCGCCGAGGCCGGCCCGCTCGCGGATCTGCGGGATGCCCGGCGGACAGCCCGTGACAGCGCCGAGGGTAAGCTCGGTGATGGGCGGCAACTCGCATACGCCATGTTTGGGGCACACAAGGAGGATGCGAGGTACAAGGTCGTCTTCTCCCATGGGTGCATCATCTCAAGCCACGGCACCATCTATCCCCCGCCGGTCAGTAGTCCAGGGGCTCCTCGGGTGATATATATCCCTACAACCTAGGGCAGTGATTTCAGTGAATTGATTGGGTTTGGACTACCGTAGCGGACCTTACTATGCTCAGATTAGTTGGTGATGTGACCTACCTTTGAAATGCCATCTACATGTTCTTTGATTTATCTAGATTCTCACATGCCAATGCCATCCACTGGCTTACTGACGATGTCATATACTGAACATTACCTCAGTTTTTTTTTGGATATGTCTGTGCTGATCAATTCCTTTTCTTGCAAAGTCCCAATGATCCGACGGACTAGCATTCATCAGGGATTCAGGGCTGGAGGAGAAGCTCCGCTTTTACTTTGGCTGAACGACCATGAGGTCACATCGAGGGCCACCAGGGGTGATCTTGAGCTCAGGTTTGTTCTCATTTACTTTGGGGAGAGGAGGCTCTCACTTGGGTTCTAGATGTGCTAATTTATCCCATCATTCCACATGTGCTATTTACAACTTTTTTTTCTTCTGTTTAGTAAACCAGTGAGCTGAGATGGAACATCTAATCTTGTCTAACTTAATTGTGAAGTTGCATATATGTCGTTTTTTAAGTTGTTCATTGATTACTGCTAAGTTGCTAATATGCTGAGATATTGAAGTTACCTTTGAAAAGCAACTTTAGTGTCAGGCCGCGCAATTTCACAACACTAGTTGCTTATGTTGATGATCCTAAAAAAAATTCTACCGCTGAATTTTCTATTCCTACTTGCCTACACCTATTGGTTAGTTGCCTACACTATTGTGATTGTTGTGAAGTTCATACATACCTTTCAAAGTTGTCTACAACAAACCTTTACGACTAGCATCTTTCACATGTACTAGGTTGCTTCTGTCATTATAGTTAATTTGCGTGTAACACTTAATTAAGTTGATTACATAGAGTATCCAAGTTGGGTACTGCCTTCCTAATTTTACATAGACCAACTTAATTGAGAATTTTCGGTTTTGTACCCTCCTTTTTTCCCATTTTTAAGTTGGTCTGTTTTCAGTCTTTTTTCTCAATTAAGTTGACTTGCCAATGCAGGGAGATGACTAAGTGGTGTTCTAAGTTGCGCCTACCAGTACCCAATGAAGCAACAGGGGCGTCATGTACATGGTGAACATAATTTTCATCGGGTATAGTCTTGTTTTAAACCTATAAGCATGTGGGTGTTGTCCGTTGATGGAGTACAGCTCGCCGCAGCACCTCGAGTTTCTCACCGACCTAAGGTATCTCCTTTCTCCTATCCAGCTTCGTGACCCCGCCTGTTTGGTCCCGGCGCACCAGCCCAAGGCACGGGCAGTCCTGGCGTCTCACTGGTACGCGGCTGGCAGCCCCGCCGCGGCGGTGGTTTCCAGCGCGGCGGCTCTTGGCCCCCGCATTGCTCCACACGACGCGGTTAGGCGCCGCCGCTTCCGCCTAGGCACCACACCGATGATGGCTGGAGTCCGCTGGCGCGGCGCGGCCTTGCCCTTCAGCACGGCCTGGATCCTTCCTCCGGTCGACGCCGCTCGCCTTCCTCTGCGACTCTCTCGCGCTGGTGTCCCGCCGCCGGAAATGTATTCGTTCAACACTCATCAACGACATTTGTAAAGCTAGCAGCGTGGGGGACGTCCTCAGCGTGTTCGGTGGTATGTCTGGCCCAGGTTCGTGTGGGGACATCCACATATCACTACACCGTAGTACTACTGCTATCTAACTAATAATCCCATGATTTATGAACTTCTCCTTAGCTGCAGTACCAATCTCAATGCTTATGGAGACTACTTTTTTACTCTGCATCTGATCATTAGTTGAACATGGCCACACGGGCATGATCAACGGACCAATTAGTGATTAAATTAAATATCTACATGAGAGACCGGTTCAAATTTTTACGATGTAATGGTGTATTTTGCGTTTGTTTCTTGCATACAACTAAGTTGTTTTATCTCCGTAACTATCATCGTAACTAAGTTGGTTTCATAGCTTGTCTTAGGGGGGGTCAGCTTCGCACATTGATTTTTTGTGGGGTGTGGTGTGGGGGCTTAATTAAGGGTGATTGTCATATTTAATTAAGTTATTTTCAGGTTAGAATTAAGTTGGTTTTGCATATAACTAAGTTGCCTTATTAACGGGCCTAAGTTGTTTCAATCATCTAACTAAATTGTTTTTATCACCGAACCAAGTTGTTGTACAAGCAATCTCCAAAGTTGCATACTGATTTTTAAGTTCCTTTTATCAACATGCTTTAGTTGTTTCCATCGTCTAACTAAGTTGTATTTTATCACCTAATTAAGTTGTTGTACAAGCAATGTCCTAAGTTGCATAGCGATTTAATAAACTTGCTTTATCAACATGCTTTAGTTGTTTCTGTCATCTAACAAGTTGTGTTTTATTACCTAAACAAGTTGGTGTATAAGAAATGTCCCAAGTTGCATAATGATTTAATTAGGTTGCTTTTATCAATATATGTACATTGTCTCTTTACAAAAAAATTTAAGTTGCTTTTGAATTCAATACTTTGTTATCTCACAAATTTGCTAAAGTAGCTTACACATAATGCCGACTTTCATATATTTCTAAGTAATATACCTGTTAGTGCTAAATTGCATACTCCATATGTGAAGTTGCCTACCTCTATAAAGGTGGTAGCAATTTAAGTGGCAACAACTATACCATGCACCAAATGCAACCCAATGGGGACATGGTTGCAACTAAAACACCACATATAACAAGTTCTTTTTATTCAAGGATCCATCCATTTATCAACGGAATTGTAGCTCAAACAAGCAATGTTTGCACATTGAAGATGATAAGTTGTTTTTTCGATAGTAAATTATTGCAACCCAGTAGGGGATAGTTGCAACTAAGACACCACCAATAACAACATATTCAAATGGTGATTAACTATAGCCTGCACTTGCTGCAACCTAGTATGAGATGGTTGCAAGGTAAACATCACCAGCAACAACTCTTCAAATGAGTGCAACAACTATATCCTACACGAAATGAAACCCCATTTTTTTGGGGGATATTTGAAGTTGTGCGCCATCATCGTGAACCTGCGTATTGCCGTGCCTAAGTTTCCTACTAGTAGCACTAAGTTGGGTAACATCATTGTTGTCAAGTTGCGAGCCATTGTCGTGAATGCTTACCGTTGTGCCTAAGTTATGCACTGTTTGTTGCGGAGTTGTTTTTTCATTGCTACTAAGTTGTTTACCTCGGAAACCCGTTGTTAAAGTTGCGATTCTCGGTACTATGATGTTGTTGGCTCTTGTTGCTAAGTGGAGTAATATCAAACTAAGTTGACTACAAAATATTTAAAAATAATAATAGTGTAAGCAACTACTGTACAAAATTGTTTTGCACAACACTAGAGTTGCTTTATAAAAAAAAGTTTACCGAAACATATACAAATGATATCTAGTTTTAAAGATCTCATCGCGGGAGGGCCAACGGTGAAAACGAAGCACACTTCCGACAAACCGTTTAAACGTTGTGACTTTTTGAATTTTTGTTGCATGAAAGTTAATTGCACGTGTGGGCTTTTTGTTGATTCCCGATTGTACTATTCCTCATTTGTACGGAGGGTAAATAGTTATTAGGCACTTCCTTTTCTCGTATCGTGGGCTGGGTACTTTCCATATTTGAGGTGATGGCTAGCTGGAACTAACCGGCCCCCGAGTGCTACCTAGACGTTCCCTTCTTTTATAGATGGATAGAGAGATAGAAAGAAGCTTTCGTAACAACTATCTATTGCAAAAATAGATGTTAGCGTCTTGCAATTCTGAAAACAAATCTTTGATTTTGCAGGCTTCAAAATTCAAAAGAACCTGCAGTGATGCAGCGCTGGCTCCACCCTAGGCACCTGAGGTCGATATGTGGACCGATGGGCGGACGTTTGGACGACAGCGGTCGACGCTGCAGTGGCGGTGCAGAGCAGGCGGCCGTGCGCGACAGAAGCGCGGCGACTGGCAGGCCGGAAGGCGTGCAGGGATGCAGCGTTGGCTCCGCCTGGCCGGAGGATTGGATGACGGCGGCCGGCGCTGCAGTGGTAGTGGTCGGCAAAAGCGCGCTACACAAGCGCTGCGGCTGGCCGGAGGAATCGCAGGACAGGGCGGTCGTGACGGCAACGGAGGCGTTATCCGCCGGCGCACGTCTGCTGAGGTTACGTTGTATTTTCTGATCGAGAGGCTCCCTTGTATTTTTCTGATCGCGAGCGGTTCCAGTCCGCCAGGGATTGTCCGCCCATGTTTCTATCATTAGATGAATGATGTAGGGCTATGATTAGTTGGATCACCACCCTCTCTTCCTTTTTATATATATATATTAGTGGAGATGTATCTTAGAGCTCCCAATGAAAAAGATACAGAGAGATTGCTGACGATCAGCGTGAGATTCTAGTTTGACATAGGATTTATAGATGAGTTAATCGTTGAGCCCAAGCACTTTTTTTAAAAAAAACTCGTTGTCCTCAAACGATTTAGATATTAAGGACTGGTTTTTCGGAGAAGATGTTGAGAATATGCTCCCGGGTATGCTTGAGAACATATATTATATGCACTGGAGATGGAAGAACTGTGTTGCGGCGTGCCACGGCTAGTACATCGGAAAGAGTCGTGATCCAACAATTATTATTGAGGTTGAGAAACCGGAGGACTTGTGAATTTGCCATTGATGCAACCTGTATTTTTTTTTATTGTGTATGTTATTTATAATATTTGTAAATTATTTTATATTATTGTTATATTTACATTTGGTTGACCAAAATCACACATATGTGATGAAATGCTGAAAAAATGATTTTATGGTTTCCATCTAGGGGTATTTTTTTTCTTTGAAGATAGACACATCAGAGACATCGACACTCACACCTATAACACCTCTGAGAGAACGCCGCCTCCCACCAAAAAATATTTCGACTTTTTAGAAACACCAAAGCATCAAACTGAGATTTGATCCCTTATGTGCTAGGTACACCACTGCCGTGCCAAGCCACAAAACCTAGTTCTCTGTACGGGACAAGTTAGAGATTTATGAATCTACACGGCCGGAGTCGTATCTTGCAAGGACACGTTCCCCACCATGGTGACAATATAAAGCAAATAGTAGACGAATAAGCCTAGTCGTAATTGTCGGCCACCGTAACCCCACCATGGTGACAATGCCCAACCTATCGAATCTGCCGGAAGACGTGCTGGAGTCGATCCTCGTCCGCCTGCCGGCCGGCTCCGTCGCTCGCTGCCGCGCCGTATGCAGGGCCTGGCGCTCCGCCGTCTCCCGCCCGTCCTTGGACCGCGTCCACGCCCAACGCCCGGCCGTCGTGGCCAAAGTCACGGTCGCGGCGGCTGACGTTGGCCGTACGGAGACCACCGTCGCCTTCGACTTCTTCCGCGGCCGCTGGCACCCTGATAAGACGCTTCCATCTCCGCGCACCCTCCGGTTCACCTCGTGCGACTATCCTTCCTGCATCACCGTCCTCGGCTCCTGGGACGGGATCGTGTGCATACAGCGCCGGATTTGGAAGCCGGCACCTCCTGGCCCTGGTCCTGGCTACCGCCACGTCGATCAGTACACGCTCTGGAACCCGCTCACCATGGCTTGCGCCGACGCCTCGGCCCCGACCAGCAGCGGCGAGATTGTCGGCGCCTACGTGCATCCGTCGACGAGGCGCTTCCAGCTCCTGCACGCCTCCAGCGAAACCGTTGGCGATCTCCCGATTGCCCCGACGGCCTTCCGGATCCTAGGCGTCGGAGACGCCATGATCTGGCGCGAGCTTCCCCTCGGCCTCGAGCAAGAAATCCTTATGAACACACGCGACGCACGTCACTTCGTCAGCCTGCACGGCAACTTGCACTGGCTGGTGCTCTCGGGGCCGGCATCCACGCTGAGGCTGCTCGCGTTCGACACGACACGTGAGAAGTTCCGGTCGCTGGAGGCGCCGGAACGCCAGCGAGGACGAGGACGAGCCGACCTAACCACGGCGCGACTCCGCGCGCTGTCCGGCGACAAGCTCTGCATCTTCGACCTCGAGCCATCGACCAGCGCCATGGACGTGTGGGTGCTAGACGACTACGATGCCGTGCCGCAGAGGAGCTGGCAGCTCAAAGAACGGATCAGTTTGGTTACGTGGGACAAGTCAGACCTGTCACGGACATTCTCAAAGGTGAAGGTAGTACAGAGCGTCTACGATGGCGAGGAGATCTTCTTCCACAAGGAGGACGGCCGGATCTACACCTACAACCTAGTGGAAAAGGAGTGGCTTCCGGCGAAGTGGGCGAACGTTTCCAGGTCGAGTTATTCGACGTCTGTTTCACTGGTGATGCACAGGGAGAACGTCCTGCCTGGCGAGGTGAGCTTTGGCGAGGCGTTGTCGCCGGCTCTTTCTCCGATGTTCCACCGGAGCGGCCAGCAAAGCTACTACCTTCAGCAGTTTAGGAAACACTAGTAGTTAGTTTACTTCAACTTTGCTTTTAGGAAAGTCCGATCTACCAAAGGAAAACTAAGAATCAAGGAAACCTAAAAATCAATCTTATGCCTTATTTTTGTATTTCTGCTTATATACAACATAAAGGTTGTACTATCACAATGTTTTATTACTTCCTCCGATCCAAATTAATTGACTTAACTTTATTTAGATACAAATGTAGTACTATCTAGATGCATTTATTAACTAGATATATTTGTATCTAGATAAATCTGAGTCAATTAATATATTAATACAAACCGAAGAAGGTAAAATTTCTAAAAGAAAAATGCTCCCATATAGCCGGAGGACCGCAAGCTCGCGTTTTCTCCTCACTGTGAAGGCGCCACACGTCCTTCTTCACGTACGAAAGCGACAGAGCGGGGGCAACGTGGATGCCCCCTCCTAGTCTTAAACCCTTTAGGCAGTTTTCTCCCCGTTCGTCTCTCTCGTCCTGCACCTCCCCTCCATACCGCATGAGCCCTACACCTCCTCCCTTGTCGTTGGTACCAATACCATGCATCTCCTCCTCCCCCACCACTCCTCCCGCGGGTGTTGCCGGTTTTGCTGATGCAGCAAAAGCGTCATCGCCTAGTTCAAGTTGGAATCATGGCCGTCGGTGGTGCAACGAGAAAGATCCAATGCGAGGTAGTCGCGATGCTGCTATGAGCGTGAGGTGGTGGTGCTGCACGCGAATGGCTCCGATGCTCCGATGAGCGTGAGGTGTGGTATATGCTAAATTCAACTTTGCGGGGAAACATACATTTATGTCAACTGAAAAATGGGGAGGAGATGGAGAAGATGGCCTCACCTTGCTACTAAAGGGGAGGTTCGAGTTGTAATAGCCTGAACCTCAACCCCACGCCCCACACGCGGAGGCTGCACGGACAGATTAGATCACGAGGGAGGATTGGATATGCGGTGGCAGTGGAGGATGTTTCCTCGGGAAGGATTTTGGGATAAAGGGCTGGGGCGGTAGATGTCGTTCACATCGTCGTAGAGGATGCAGAGGCCGATGCCAGGGGTACAAAGTCGAGGATGATGGCATCAACCATTCATGGTGGGACAGACTCGCGTAAGTTCTCGAGTGGGGATAATGGGATCCTTTCAACGCCAAAGAGGGAGCAGAGCTCGCCGGCGGTCGCACGTTCCCGATGTGGAAGGGCCAAACCCTAGTCATCTCTCTCTTTTTGACACATTTTTGTGTGAACCGTGCTGTCGAAGAGGACGACCCGAGAGGGGGGCTTGTGCACATAGGGAGGAGGCAAAACTTATCACAGTTCACGAAGGAAAGGAAAAAAAAGCGAAGGCCATCTGATAAGACGGGACAACCATGGGCGAACCGACTCAGAGCTCAAAACGTGGCGACATTGCTCGGATCACTCACAGCGCTCCAATTCTATGGAGTTCACGTTTCTACACATGGGACTCGTAGTAGGGACACGCGGATCAACAAGGAGCGCCCCCAACCCTAAGAGCTTAGAGCTCTTAGTAGATACAACAATAAATCGAGTTGTGTCGACGAACATACAGTGAAGAAAAACAAGTTTCACCAGAGTCGATGCGGTGGCAGTGGCGGTAGCAGAGGTTGAAGGCGGCGGCAAGCTACCATAGACAACAGTGGTAGCGGTTGTGGGAAAAACAAGGTGCAGCTACGGAAGTGCCGCAACCTGTCACATGAGTGCACATACTACCAGAAGCCATTGGAACTAGGGAGGTGGGCTATATCGCCGCCACCGCATCTGCCGGAGCTCCGCTGGGAAGTTTGGTGCAGCGATGGAGGAAAGGGGATGGGCCTGATTTTCTCTCTGGTCTCCTGGTCCTGGTTGACATGGGGCACGAATGTTCGAACTAACGGATTTCAGGAAATAATATGGGCCATGCAGTTGGGCATGTTCAAGTGGACGTGTGCTTTTGCTGATATCATGCCCCCTGTGCTCCTTCGCGGCGTGTCCCGTTGGCCACGGTGACGCCTTCCTAGCCGGCGGCGGCGCCTCCCTTGCAGGTAGCTCTCCATCTACTGACTACAGCCTCTCCGCCATTGGAACTTGTGCAACATAGGTATTTGTTTTGACCGCATTCCATGTTCCTTAGGTACTTTATAAGGTTGAATGTATAGGAGATAATATAAATATCATAGAGATACCAATTACACCTAACTTTTACAACAACATAGTTTCAAAATATCATAGTTGAACACATAAAAATGGCCTGCCAAGATTATCGATGGCACGAAGTGCACCGGTCGACCAACTCACAGTCCACATGCGCATGGTTAAACCGTATTCGCACAGTTGTGAGGCATCACTTTTCCCAATCCAAGATCCTTGCAACCGCCATCACTTAACATGAACAATTAAGAACCCCTAGCTTTCCTCCCACTATGATGTGTCCGCCTCAACCAACACCATGGTAATCTTGATCGACATGCCCACATACGGATGAAAAATTGGTATCCAACTGCTAGCACCACCACCACCGAAGAGAACAAGAACAAAACGATTAATACAACGAGCCCATTTGTTTCGGAATGAGGTTTTCACAGGCCTCCTCGTCTGCACGTAATTGAGACGTCTAGAACCTGGAGCTTCCTATATCCGCGCAACATGCTCCTGACTAGACCCAAATTTTTGTTCCAATTTCCAAAGGAAAAACTACCTGCACCACGGTGTGACTCCAGACTTCATATGTAACTATTTGAAGAACAAAATGCCAGGAAGGACCAAAATCATGCAATCTAGCAACCACTTTAGAGGAATTGGTAGTACCCAATACTCCATAGTTAGAGAATGGAGTACCAATCAAATCCTACCGTTAGTTTGAGAGGGGATTTTAGACTTTTGCTCTTTTCTAATGAAGGGGTTATATCGAATTCTGCAATAGATCGCCGGAGAGCCTTCCCCTCATTATCCGCTGATCAAGATCTCAGAACTGCCTTCCTGCATCTCTGGCTGCCCTCTGACATATGGCCGCATCTCAGGACACCAAGGGCCTCACCGGCGCATTCTAAAATACTCCTGAAGGAAAATATGTATTGGCGATGCTCATAGTGAAGGTATTGATAATGGACACATCTTAGCCAGATTTGCAATGAGATTTCTGCCTCTCACCATCTCTCAGCTCCCCAAACGAAGGTACAACTAATTAATCTAGTGAACACACAAATTAAATTGCTCGTTCCGGAAGCGAATCAACAAAGTCAATTTCTATGAAATCGGAGGGAGGCGAAAATATTGATCCGGTGCTAGCGGTGAAGGATCACACAAGTTACCCTCCGCTGCATGCATGTCCCTGCCAACGATCATCTGATCGCGAAATATCGTTCTGTGGACATTACCCCCGTGGTCTCTCTAGCTCGGTTCGGCACTTGGCCGCCGGCGATTGCTGCCGGCGGTTTCCCTATCTGGAATTTTTAATTGCCTTACTAAGTGCCCTCTAAAAGTACAATTTTACCGCTAAATAGTAGAGTGCCATCTAACCTAATCTGTTGGATCACACGAAATGGATGGCCTATGTTCACCTAAGGGTACCGTAAAAGAGCTCCCACTTTATACGACGAAAACCATCATCAATCAACAATATAATAAGGAGTATACATGGAATCCAAGGAAGAACCAATCAGGTTCCACAAGAAAGTCCACATCTATCAATATTTTTTGCTGCACTGTGTTGAGTTGTTGATTGTTCACGACCGAAGAACTCAATATGAAAAGGTTGTAAATATTTGTGAAAGTTTCCACTCATATGGTTCGTTCCAGTCTACTACCGGTATATTTTCAACACCATCAAGGTCAACCGATGTGCTCTGATATTCCAACCTTAAGGTGTATGGAGTGTGAAATTTCATGTGCAACATAAGGATGTCTGACCTCCCACTGCTATAAATAAAAATGTGTGAAGTATAAAATGTCATGAAAAACTTGTGAAGAAAATTTTACACCGGAGAAAATATTATGTGTTGGAGTGTGAGTTAGTGTAGTAGTACTCTGGTAGAATATAGAGTATTCTAAGGAATGTTGGAGTCTTAGTATAATAGTAGTGTCCTAAGAGAGTCCAGAATATTCTATTGGAGCGCTGGAATCTGAGTTAGTATCTTAGCAGAGTCTGGAGTATTCCAGGAAGTGTTGCTTTAGTAGTAGTGTCTAGATTATTCTAGTGTACGAGTGAAGATGTGAGCCTAAGTTGAGCTATATATAGAGGGTGTGAAGGTCTAAGGGACTATCCCATCCAAAGTTCCTCTCCTAAAATCAACATGGTAATAGAGCATAGGTTTCGTTCCTCTAGCCGCCACAAACATCGCCATCGTCTGACAACCACCGAGCGTACACGTTGTTTGTTCGATAAAAAAACACCATCCAGTTTAGACATCCATGCGCGGGAGGCTGCATCAGGTGCTCTGCATGGGCTGCGGTACCTCACACAGCGATTTGTGTTGTGTGAGATCGGCGACTGCTTGCACATGGAGAAAGAAGAACCTGGAGGCACCAGTAAGAAACTAGCTATAGATGGAATGCCTTTTTGTGTAGCACCAAATAACCATGCGCCACTAAAAAAAGTTTGTGGCACACCTAGGCACGTGCACCATTAAATAATTGCATTTCTATGGCGCACCAACTCTTCATGTACCACATAATTTGACATTTCTGTGCGCACCAACTCTCCATGCGCCATAAAAATCTGGTGGGGCCCGCGACCAATTATTGGGTTGACCAATTTTGAGTATTTATGTGGCGCATGGAGCTGGATGCGTCACAGAAATGTCACCTTTCTATGAAGCATGTGGTCAAATGTGCCACATAAAGAAGCATTTTTGTGGCACATGGAGCTCCATGCGCCACAGAAGATTTTCCAACCGTCCACACACCCCCTCGTGGATCGTCTTTTTAGTGTTCAAAAAATCACAGAAAATTATAGAAACTTCAAAAAAAATCCTTTGAACTGTACTTATACTAAGTGGTATACTTGTAGGGAAAATTGGAAAACATGAATTTCTATGTATTTTGCAAAGAAAGGTCATGAAATCTTCAAATTGGATTTCTGGTTGCATACGAACACGAAAAAAAAACACAATATATCATAATGATCGAGAGAAAATTCTTCGAATTTTAGGCCATTCTGAAATTTACAGAATCGGCAAATTTTAAAAGAGTAAAAAGTTACGGCAAAGTCAAGATTTTTTTGGTGCAAAAATAAAAAAATTCAAATAAAATTCTGAATGCACATGCGCCACAGAATTGTCAGGTTGAATATTTGAAATTCGGTGGCGCCTCCTCCCGCTCTCCTCCAGTTCTCCTTCTCACCTTCTCCTCCACTTCTACTTTCCCTTCTCCACTTCTCCTTCTCTCCTTCTCCTCCCTCCAGTCCTCCACCCGGCGACCTCCTCGTCCTCCTCCTCCTCCTCCTCCTCCGGTGACCCCACTTCCCCCCACCTCCAGCGACCCCCTTTGGCCGGTCTCCTCCTCCTCCACCCACCCACCACCGCCGGCCAGCCTCCTCCTCCTCCTCCACCTCCGACCGGCCTCCTCCTCCTCCTCCTCCACCTTCGGCCGGCCTCCTCCCCCTCATCCAACCACCTTCGGCGACCTCCGGCAAATTAAAAAAAAAACCGATGAAATTTCGGCGGCCCCAGATCGAGATCTGGCCGCCATTTTCTAAATTCAAAAAAAATTGTGGCGCACCATCGCTTGGTGCGCCACAAAAATGTCACTTTTCTGTGGCGCATGGGTCCGTGCGCCACAGAATTCAAATTTTTGTGGCGTGAATTATGTGGCGCACCCTTCATGCGCCACAGAATTCCAAAATGGTGCGCCACTGATGAGCCAGTTCCTACTAGTGAGGTCGGTTTGGTTTAGAAGGAAGAGAAGAGGACGAGGATGCATGGTAGAGAGAGCTGGATCCGTGCGAGGGGAGATATTATAGGCGCGCAGTGTTGGAGCTATTTTTGTGGTGAGGCAGGCGAGTCGGAGAGGTGGAAGCCATGAGAAGGTCGAGAGAGTGTGGATAACTGACCGGTGAGGTGAGGCGGCCGTGGCTCTGTAAGAGCTATTGTTGAGGTGAGGCAGCCGTTTTGAAGAGGTGGAAGACATGTGAAGGTCAGGAGCGTGGAGATAGGTGACCGGTAAGGTCAGACTGCTGTGGCTCTATTGGAGTTGTTGTCGTGGGGCAGCCGTGTCGAGGAGGTGGAAGACATGTGAATGTCAGAGGAGTGTGGATCCGAATACATATAGTTTCCGGTCAGATTTTGTTATTTTTGTTAGCCTACAATACAAAGAATTTGGCATTATGATTTCTCATGCTTGTAGGTTACATACTTGACAATGTCCGGATATCTGCTAGATTTTTTTCTAAAACTTATAAATATGAGCATTGAATCTTTTTAAAAACGAAGTGATCACTGAAAGCTCGAGTGCCAAAGACACTTTTCGACAAATAACTGACTGGTTTTCAATAAGCGTGGAGAATCGGGCAACTCTAGATGCATGATTATGTATATTTATTTAGGCAAGAATATACTATTTCTCATCCGAGATGGATCTCCTCCTAATGGTCATGGCGGCCAGCGACTTAGGGCAATGCCCTCGTCGCTAGCGATATGGAGGGATTGATGGGGGCAAGAGTGAGATGAGAGAGGGCCGAGTGTGATAGGCGGGGTCAGACTAGGAGAGAGGCAGATAGGTGGGGCTATTGGACTCAAAATGACATCCCTACCCTTTTAATAAATAAAATAAATCAATACATTACACTACTTATTTTGGTTTTGCTAGAAATAAGACAGCCTGATTTTTATTATCTCTAAGTCAACTTCTTAGCCATTCGATTTGCCTCGTGATCCGTACTGATATCACAAGTGCAAGTGGGTTGCAATGCATGAGTTGCAATCGACTGGCATTTTCTAAGCTACGCACGGATTACAACTGGTATTTTTTGAGCTGCACACGGATTGCAACTAATATTTCTCAGTTAGGTGTGGGTTACAACTAGTATTTTCCCTCGGTTGCGTACATGTTGCAACTGATTTTTTTTTATTGTGCACGCGTTGATATTTCTAAGATGCATATGGATTGGTATTTTCTCATTTATGCACGAGTTGCAAATGGTAATTTTCTCAATTACATACGTGTTGCAACTGGTATTCTATTCAGTTGCATGAAATGGTTAAGAACTCAGCTTAGGCTTAATAAAAATAAGGCACCTCATGCCTAGGCGCTCCCTACTTATTTTTGTACTTCCCAGTACTACCTAGTTTTGCACCGTTGGATTGGCTTGGTCGGATGGTTCCTAAAATAGCCAATCATGATAATACTTGCAATTTTTTTTTTGAAACGGTGGTAAAAGTTTTGCCTCATCCATTAATTAAGCAGAAGGTGTCCGGTTTTTAGGAGAAAACCGGGCAAAAACCTACAAAGACAGGGCCAAGCACACACCCACCCACACGACGTCACGAAGGCGCACCGAGCCACCCTGGCTACCCTCAAAAGCTACACAAACGCGAAGCTCGAGTTGGCCTATGCCAAACAGATGGCTCCCCAAGAAAAGGCCGGTAGCTCCGATTCTGACGACGAGCCGCGGAGAGGAGATGCACAAGACCTGCGCCGAAAAGGACCTTCACCGTCGAACCGCCCCTCGAAGGTCATCGTACACCACCCAAAGGCAGCTTCGACTTCACAGCAAGAGGCGGCCAACCTGAAGACATTCGGACACGCCGGGACGGAGCCGACTAACACAGCCTTGCCGCAACCAAACCATGCCCAACGCCATTGTCGTTGCCGCCCAAGCCCACCGTCGAGAGTCACCTCATCGCCCAAGCGACCCAAGGTCAAGCACCCTCGAAAATGACGAACATTCGGAGCCACCGCTCCGACATACCGCTGCTCCGTCGCGCCCTGCGCGTCCACCAAGACCACCACCTTCTAGGGCCGCCGCCCCGACGTACCACCGCTCGCTCTCGAGCTGCGACGCCGCACGAACCGTCCACCCGCAACCCAAGCTACACAGGGCAAAAGGCCGCAGACCACGAGCATCACACCAACTCATCCGGGGTTGCCGCCCCGACATAGCGTCCGACCGTCCCCTCTAGGACGCGTCCGACCGAGCCGACTACCCACGCAGCCAGGGTCGCCACCCAAGCCGTGACAAGCCGCATCCCTGCACCATAGAGATGCTGCCGCACCGCCTTCCGGGGCCGCCGCCCCGGCTCACAGCCACCTACCCGAGGCCGCCGCCTCGGCATCCTCCAACGCAGACGGTAAGGCAACGCAGTCCGGCAAACAAACCACCCTCACCGAGTGAAGTTCACGCCCTCCAAAGACAACGCCTCCAAGAAGGGACGTGATGAGACCGCCGCCGTCGCCCGCTCCGGCCGAGGCAAGAGCTTGGGTTTTCACCCGAAGGGCATGAATCCTCGAAGGCAGGAGAGGTGGAAGCTCCACGACGATGCCTCCAAGAAGGGGAACGGCGCCCTGAGGCATCGCCATCACCGGCGCCGACCAGGTCGGGCAAAGCTTTCGCCCGGAGCAAGCACCCTCCCGCCGAGGCTTCCTTCACTAGCAGGGAAGCCGGAGCACGCCATCATGCGCGCCAGCACCGTCAACCACCTCGCCCACCATGACACCGTCGCTGCCCAGGGCCTCCGCCCCGGCACACCACCACTAACCAGCAGCCGCTGCAACCTGCAGCACCTACACGGCCAGGGTCCCCCGCTGGCCAGCACCTCACCGCCACAACGCCCAGACATCCCGCGGCCGAGCTGGCCCGCAAGGCCCAGATCTGGCCCGGCCGAGCCCGATCACACCCGGCGCCGCCGCGCCCCGCCACACCCGCACAGCCTCCACGTGCAGCCCGTAGCCAGCAGCGCCGCCACGCCCATCGCACGCCACCGTGCCCGTCGCAGACTGCATCCCGCCGCCGCGGTTCCCCCAATCCGGGAGCTAGCCTCCGCCGGCCGGAGAGAGGACAGGTCCTGCCGCCGCCGCTCCGCGCGGGCTTTGCGGGGACCACCGGCGACGGCAGGGGAGGAGGGGGCGGAGGGGGAGGGGTGGTTGCCGGCGGGTGGTGCCGCCGCCCGTGTCGCCCAAGGGAGGAGCGACTCGGGGGGCGTTTTTTCGTTTTTTCTTGAGGGGATGAGTATACTTGCAATTTATATATGCAGGAAACATCCTGTTTCTCTTCAGAGATCGAGTCAATTACTGCAAGATGGATGCGGTGACATACCTAAGAGTATCTTTAGCCGTCTCCCGACGAGACCTCCGGCAGCCCAGCCCTTTATTCCATCCGGACAGTGTTATTCGGTACAGTTGCGCTCCCGGCTCCACGTTTTCCCCTGGATTTAGCATTTCATCTATTCGGAGAGCCCAGGTCATCCCTGGCTTCCCGAGGCCCGGTCGGAGACTCCGGACGAAACAAAAACGCGTGAAACGTTGAGCGGGCCTATGTTGTCGGCGATAGAACTGGTAGTTCCCTCCATTAATTTTGTTTTCCCTCCAAAATGCGCCGCACAGAACCATTTTCCCCGCCGAATTTCGGAAGAGCTACCGCCATTCTCCCCCACAGTTGCAGCTCCTCCTCTTCACTTCCATCACTATGCCGCCGATGGCGCGCCTAAGGCGAGGAAGCAGCGGGCGCCAAAACAGAGGCCGCCGGGCTTGACAAGCATGCAGTGGGCGGCGGATGTGGAGCGGCGGCGGAACGAAACTCGCGGCAGGGCGGAGAGGGAGAAGAAGTTTAATGCGAAGAGGGTGGCGGCAGCGGCAGAGGAACATGCGAGGTTGATATCCATTAACTTCTCCCAGGCCAGCAGCGCAGCGGCCAATTCCCCGGGCCATAGCCGACCCAAGGTATGATCGGATCTCCTTCCACCTTCTCACTGGCGTCGCCAGCCACGGCCATGTTCCAGGACACCTACGCCGCCGGCATGGAGGGGTTTACGCCGTCACCGCCGACGTACGATGGTGCAATGTACGAGGGCATCTCGCCTGCCCTGCGACGTGGGCCGCTCTCCTTCTCCAACCCCGGGATGCCGCCGCCGAATGAGCCTGTGATGCACGAGATGATCATGTCGGGCTCCATGGATGCTGCGTCGATCCCGGGATTCTTCACACAAGAGGAGGCAAGGGCGACGGAAGCTATCGTGTTGCGGGGCGCCGTCGACGATCAGAACAACGGTACCCAAGACGTCGACGAAGAAGATGAACATGCCTACCTCGACCAGGACATCGACGAAGAGGAAGCGCCTGAACCCACGGAGGAGCCGTCCAAGAGGAAGAAGAAAAGGAAGAAGAACTCGCCGCCAGCCGAGCCGCGGATCAAATGGACGGGCAAAGAAGAGTAGTGCCTCGCCGAAGCTTGGAAGAACGTTTCCATGAACGACATCACCGACGCGAATCAAAACTTCGAGACGTATTTTCAGCGGGTCAAGGTGGCGTTCCATGAGCGCAATCTCGTTGATCCATACTTCAATAAGACGGTGATGATACGCTGCGACAAGACATTGGGCGCCCATTGGGGGATCATTCAGGCGGCATGCAGCAAGTGTCACATCATACAGGAGGAGATCGACGAACGGCCGGTGAGCGGCCACGACTTTGAAGCGAAGGTATGCTCCTCCGTCGACCCTACATCGCCGAGGTTTAATCTTAAATCGCCGGCCTGTTTTTGCAGGTGCGGCGGGCGTTCACCTTGTACGCGGATGACAACGACGACCAGATGTTCAGGTACCTCAACGTCTTTGCCCGCATCGAGGAGTGCGAGAAGTGGAAGGAGGTGCACAAGAATCTCTCCAATAACAAGGGCGAGCAGTACAACCCCGGCGGTCCAGCCCCTGCCGCGATGGCGGGCCACCCCGAGCTCGGCCAGAAGAAGCTGAAAGAGCAGAAGAAGGCGGGCCATCCAGCCGACAGGTTGCAGGCGTCCTTCGACTGGGAAAATGTTATCCCTCGCGCCTTTTTTGTTATATCCGGATTCTCGCCCAGGTCTCAAATGGCTGGAGATGCTCTAAGGAATTTTGATGTGTTCCATTTTTTGAGAAACTCTTTACATCGAACATCTCATCAGAGATCGCGCCGCTCACGACCCGATGCCCAGACGGCACCGAAGGAGCTTTGATGTGTTCTATTTTGGAGAAACTCTACATCGACGCCATATGCCGAAGGAGCTTTGATGCAGAACATCTCATCAGAGATCGCGCCGCTCACGACGCGCGACGCCGAGACGTACATAATAGCATAACGAAAATTCAATCAAGCAGCGCCCAATCTCCTGCCCATCGTACGTACGTGACGTAACCATGGACGCCCTCGCCAGTCTTCCCGCCGACGTGCTGGTGGCTATCCTCGTCCGCCTGCCAGTCCGCTCCATCGCGCGTTGCCGCAAAGTGTGCAGGGCCTGGCGCTCCGCCATCTCCCACCCGAGCTTCGACATCGCCTACGCCCAACGCCCGGCCGCCGTCGTCAAGCTGACGACTGTGTTCGGGTTCGACGTCGAGTATGGAGGCGCAGGCGTGTTACCAGAGATTTTCGGGACGACAAGCGTCTCCTTCGAATTGTTCCGCGGCCGCTGGCACCGCGACAATGTTCACATAAACCCGCCGTCGACCCGGGCTCTCATCTTCGGGCGCACCAGCTGGTCTTCGGTCCGTGGCTCCTGGGACGGGGTGGTGTGCATAGAGCTCTTTTCCCACACGGCGGAGTGGTCCTTGGTTCCTCTTCCTCCTCGCTACGGCCATGCTGACCAGTACGTGCTCTGGAACCCGGTCACAATGGCCTGCGCCGCCGTCTCTCCGCCAGCCGGCGGCGGCGAGATCATGGGCGCCTACTCGCACCCGTCGACTAGGCGGTTCCACCTCGTCCACGCCTCAGGCAAAACGGTAGGTGATCACCTGATGGCCTCGACGTCCTTCCGGATCTTAAGGGTCGGAGACGCTGTCTGGCGCGAGATTACCCTCAAGGAAGAGATCTCCATGGCCGGACACTACGCCCGCTGTGTCAGCTTACACGGCAGCTTGCACTGGCTGGTGCTGTGGGGCTCGGAATCAAAGCTGCGGCTGCTCGCGCTCGACACGATACGGGAGAAGTTCCGGTTAATGGAGGCGCCGGCGTCGCCGAGACTCCGGGAGGGAGCAGCGGAGGACGTCCTAACCATGGCTCGGCTGGGCGTGCTGTCCGGCGGCAAGCTCTGCACCTTCATCGTCGAGCCGTGGACGAGCACCATGGAGGTGTGGGTGCTCGAGGACTACGAAGCCGCGGCGCTCAGCAGCTGGCGGCTCAAGGAACGGATCAGTCTGGTCTTGTGGGACAGGTCCGACTTGTCACGAACGTTTCTTATAGGCACCGATGTGGAGGTGGTAGAGAGCGCTTGGGAGGGCGAGGAGATCTTCATCCGCCACAGCAGCCGGATCGACGCGTACAACCTCGGACGCAAGGAGTGGCACATGGTCAACGTTTCCCAGTCGGCTCGTACGGTGATGCACAGGGAAAGCATTCTCCAGCCCGAGGTGAGCTTTGGCGGCGCGGCAAGGGCTCTTTCCCAGAAGATTGACAGGAACGGCCACAAATGCTACTATTTGTAGTTTACTTTCGATTAGCTTTAATCTACTCTAGTTAATTTGGGACTTTTATTTACATTTTGTCAAGGAACTCGTGACCCTTATTGTGGCAACAATGTTCCTACATTCATTTGTCTGGACATCTCCGGTGGCGCGAAAAGTGACCGCACGCGTCCGATTGTATCTGGCCGCGGACATCGAAATGGTCGCTAGGCCACGGTTCCCTCGGGCAGCTCCATCAGCCCGACGCATTTTGGTTATAATTTTTGTTGCATTGCTTGTGTTTGCAAGATAGATACACTTACATAGGTTTTGGTACATAATTTGAAATATTACAAAATTAGGAAACCTAACTGGTGTGTTGTGATGGCCCTCGCCTTATTCGCTACGAAGAAAGAACATTCAATCATGCAAACTAGAGTTTTTGACGTCCGCGCCTTCTTGGTCGCAATGGAAGAACGTCCAGAAGCCTACACTAATGGCATCAACGGGCACTTGTCATCTTCGCTGCAAAGAAAAAACACTCTACATGTGGCCGACGTTGCCTTTGCCGGAGTCGTCGTTGTGGTAGTGCCTGCGCAGGATGAGTCGCCGAACACACTAACGCGCATGTCGCCATCGCCTTCGTAGCGGCAGAGCAGCAGGCATCCGAACTCCAGGCTGCATGCGCGAGAAAACTTCTCGAAGCCAGCGTCAAGGTACATCTTGCCTTGCTCGTCGAAAGGATCTCGATGGGCCACCGGCACTGGCCGCAGTTGGCTTCCTGCAGGTTCACGGCGGCCGGCTCCCGACCAGCGGGAAACTCCGTGAACTTATCAGAGAGTCCTCGGTGATGTGGACGGCGAACTTGAATTACATGTTGAACGGGCACTCCCACTCCGCAGGGGAGGGAGAGCGTGCATGCGACGGTGAGCATGCAGATCTAAAACACCTAAATTGCTGGAATTGCAGCAATTTGCTAGGTGATCTGAAAGTTAAGAAACAGAGCTAGCTTTATAAGAAGCTTGATTCATTCATCTATTGAACTAATTAGTTACTCTGTTGTTTTCATGAAATACTGGGCAGGGTTTTCATGGGGACAAGGATGCCGAAGACATTCGATCTGGAGCGCACAATCTCATGCGGCTGGCTTCGATGACTGATGGTGCAGGCGCTGGGAGTTCTATCCCCAATCCCCTTCTTCGACTGGAAGATAAGAAACCTGAGGATAAGGAAGCTGGTGGCAATGCCTGAAGTGGAGTTCTATTGATCGCTTGTTTCTCTGTTGTCTGAAATTGTTGAATGCCCTGGCGCGTGCTGCGGGCTCCTGTGTGGCAGTGGCCTTTTCGTTTTGCTAGTTCCTTTCTGCTGTTGGCCTGTAAATATATGTCTAGTTCCTTTCGGTTGCTCCAGTTTAAATGCTAGCATTAGAGCGGCGCTTTCCTTTTTGTTGTTTGTCTTTAAGTTTGTACTTAACTGAACATGGTTTCGTTATCTCCTTTGGTAATGAAATTTGGTTCTTTATTGGATTGCTTGGAAAAAAAATTAGTATGTAGGAAGGTTTCTATGCGAGAACATCTCATCAGAGATGGCGTGTTCGGTCCGCGCTCGCGGTTCTTGGGGCGGGGTGGTGTGCATAGAGCTTCGTTTATGAACCATGGAGTGGCTCCCGGTCGACGATCCTCCGCCTCCTCCCTATCCCTACCCTCCCGCCGGCAAGTACGTGCTCTGGAACCCGGTCTCAAAGGCCTGCGCCGCCGTCTCTCCGCCAGCCGACGGCGGCGAGATCATGGGCGGCTACTCCCACCCTTCGACGGGGCGGTTCCACCTCGTGCACGCCTCTGGCGAAACTGGAGTCGATCGCCTGATTGTTCCGACCAACTTCCGGATCTTAAGGGTCGGACGAGACGCTGTCTGGCGCGAGATTCCCCTCAAGGGAGAGACGAAGATATCCATGGCCGGACACCAAGCCCGCTGCGTCAGGTCACACGGCAACCTGCACTGGCTGGTGCTGTGGGGGTCGGAATCAGCGCTGCGGCTGCTCACGTTCGACACGACAAGGGAGAAGTTCCGTGTAATGGAGGCGCCACCGAGACCGAGACGTCGGGAGGGAGACGAAGACGACCTAACAAGGGCTCGGCTGGGCGTGCTGTCCGGCGGCGAGCTCTGCACGTTCATCGTCGAGCCGTCGACGAGCACCATGGCCGTGTGGATGCTCGACGACTACAAACTCAGCATCTGGCGGCTCAAGGAGCGGATTGGTTTGGTCTCGAGGGACAAGTCCGACTTGTCACGCAGCTTCTCCATGGACACCGAGGTGCAGGTGGTAGAGGGCGTACGGGAGGGCGAGGAGATCTTCCTCCACCACAACGACGGGACCAGCCGGATCGACGCCTACAACCTCGGACGCAAGGAGTGGCGCATCGTCAACTTTGCCCCGTGGGCTTTTATGTTGATGCACAGGGAAAGCATTCTGCCGCACCGGGTGAGCTTTGGCGACGCGCCGTGGGCTCTTTCTCGGACGGCCGACCGGTACAGGCACAATCTACAAGCTAGCCAATCAAGTTAATCTCAGACTGTATTTTTGAGGGAAAGCCATTTGGCGCACTTTATTAATTCTCAAATATCGTTACATCGTTTATGAGCTTAGCAAGAGTGGCCGGTCCCTGACGGTCGAGCTGGAGGGCGACGAGGCCCAGGCGGGGTCTCCTCCTCCTCCACCTGACCCTTCGCAGACACACCGGGACGATGATGGCGAGGATGATGATGGTTCTTCCGATGGAGACTCTGAGGACGATTTGGGTGGTGAGGGCGAGGAGACCCCACAGCGACAGTCCCCTGGTGCCGGGGCCGGGGCCTCCGCCGCTCTGGATGCTAGGCCTGGGGCGCAGTCGACACTGCCTGAGTCGGCGCAGACTCACAGGAGCGCGCCGGCCAAGCTGGGGGCGCCCATCTCCCGTGCTCCCCCAGCTGCCTCCGGGGAGTCCTACAGCCTGTCCATCATGGAGTACGGGTCCAACTTCCCCCAGGAGACGTCGTCGGCGAGTGTGGGGTTGGACGTGTGCCCCCCGCAGTCGCCGAGGTCGCCAGGGCTGGTCTGCTACACGCGCTCGCCGGGCTCTACTCCCACCTCGCCCCTGGGCCCTGCGACCCCGGGCCCTTCTGTCCTGGAGCCAGCCTCGGTCTTCCCCGACACTCCCGTGGCTGGTGCCAAGACGAGGGCCCCGCGTCGCCAGCGGCAGTCCTCGCAGCCGTCCCGCCACAGCGCTAGGTTGGCTCGGTCTCGCTCCGGGACAGAGGCGATGGAGCCGACGGTGGCGGAACAGGCGGAGAGGCGGGCTGCGGCCCGCAACCTTGACTCAGGTACCACCCCTCGCCCCGCCCCCTCTGTCCCCCCCTCCCCCCCCTCGGGCTCCCGGTTCTCTGTTCTTGCTACGGCTTCGCTTGACCACCTGGGTCAAGTGGCGTCGGATTGTGGTGTGATTTTCAGGGGCGAACGCGGTCCGCGGGCCGAACAGCTGGCGGCAATTCAGGCCAAGGAGGTCTACGATGGCGTGCTCGCAGCCTCTCGCGCTCAGTTGGAGCGCGAGAGGGCGACCAGCGCTCCCCTGACTGACCCTGTGCAGTTGGCACCTGGGTCTGGTCTGGAGCCTACCATTGGGTCTAACCCTTTGGATAGCTCTGACGCGGTCACCCAGTTGGGGGGGCCGCGAGGGAGACCTCCTCGACCACCGTCCGGTCCCTCGACACGTGGTAGGGCTCGATCGGTTCCCAATAGGGGAACCCCCCAGTCTGATGTGATCCAATGAGTAACCCCTTCTTCTCACTCATTTGGAACATCAGGGGGTTCGAGGCCCCGGGCCGCAAACAACAGCTGAAGGAGTACATAAGGCGCGAGCACGTGGACATTGTGGGACTCCAAGAGACGATTAAGGAGTCCTTCCTCCTCCACGAGTTGGAGGGCCTTAGTAGAGATAAGTTTGCCTGGCACTGGCGTCCCGCCTCGGGCCATCTCGGCGGCATCCTCCTAGGCGTAAAGGAGGATACCTTCGAGGTTGAGGATATGGAGCATGGCGAGTTCTTCGTGAGCATGGCCGTCACCCATAAACGATCTAATCTCAGCTGGGAGGTTATTATTGTTTATGGGCCGGCGGACCATTCGAGGTCTCAGTCCTTCCTCGAGGAGTTGCGGGGTAAGATCGATCGGTGCACCACCCCTGTGGTGGTGGCTGGCGATTTTAACTTGATACGCTCCCCGGAGGACAAGAGCTCGAGTCGCGTGGACATCCCTAGGATGAGGATGTTCAACGACTGCCTTGCGGATCTCGCCCTTAGAGAGATCACTAGAGTGGGTGCCCGGTTCACGTGGTGCAACAACCGCATTGACCCGGTCCAGAGTGTGCTGGACCGGGTCTTTGTGTCTGTTGAATGGGAAATGGAATTCCCATTATGCACCCTGAGGGCGGCCACCAGGATTGGGTCTGACCACTCCCCACTTCTCCTGTGCTCGGGGGGCTCTACCCCCCCGAGGCTAAACCGTTTCCACTTTGAAAATTTCTGGCTTAATCAGCCAGGGTTTGCGGAGGCGGTTGGCTACAAGTGGGAGCGGGCGGCAGAGTCCCCACCACGGGTCTTCAACGCAGTTGATGTTTGGCATCACTGCACGAAGATTGCCCGCCAGTTTATGCGTGGCTGGGGGGCGAACCTCGGGGCGGAGGTTCGCCTAAAGAAGGACTTACTTCTCCGCCAGATCCAGGAGTTAGATCGCGCCGCGGACGAGGAGGGCTTAGCCGCTGAGGAGTGGCTTCAGCGCTTCGCCCTGGAACACTCGCTCATGGAGATATACCGGGGGGAGGAGGTTTTCTGGCGACAACGGAGTCGCCAGAATTGGCTCCTCCAGGGGGATGCGAACACTGCTTACTTCCATGCGATCGCCAATGGCCGTCGCCGGAAGTGTTCCATCCCCTGTCTTTGGGATGGTGACCTCCTGTTGGAGGAGGCCGGGGAGATCACCACCCATATTTATTCCTTCTATAAAGGCCTCTTCGCGGCAGGCCCCAGGACCGGGGTTGCCCTCGCGGCGGATCTATGGCCAGCTAGGGCCTGGGTCTCAGACGAGGAGAATGCCGCCCTCACCCTTCCGTTCCTCCCAACGGAAGTCCGGGGCGCGCTTGAGGGCATGAAGCCTAGCTCGGCCCCTGGCCCTGATGGTCTCCCGGTTGCTTTCTTCCAGAAATTCTGGGCGAAACTCCAGGAGACTATCATGCCAATGTTTCAAGAGTTCTACGTGGGAACTCTTGACATGGGGCGGCTGAACTACGGTGTTATTACCCTGATCCCCAAGGTTGTGGGGGCCACGGATATACGCCAGTTTAGGCCTATTACGGTCATCAACGTGATCCAGCGGTTGTTCTCCAAGGTCTGTGCGGTAAGGTTGGCCCCGGTTATGGAGCGGATTACGCACCAATACCAGTTTGCCTTCCTTAAGGGCCGCCACATCCATGATGGGATTCTAGCTCTGCACGAGATTGTGCACGAGGTTAGGAGTCGACACCAGAGGGGTGTCTTCCTAAAACTAGATTTCCAGAAAGCGTACGATCGTTTGGATTGGGCCTTCCTCCGGCAGGTCCTCCAGAGGAGAGGCGTTGATGACCGTATGATTGGCTGGATTATGCAGACGGTGATGACTGGCAGCACGGCCATCAACGTTAATGGGGAAGTGGGTCCCTATTTTAGGCCGGCGTGTGGAGTGAGACAGGGGGACCCCCTTTCCCCTATCCTCTTCAACGCGGCGGTTGACTCCCTGGCCGAGATTCTGGAGAGGGCTAGGATCTCGGGCCATATTACCGGAGTGGTCGGCCACCTCATCCCTGGTGGAGGGGTGACCCACCTCCAGTATGCGGACGATACCATGATCATGTTCGAGGGCTCGGACCGGGACATCCGAACACCAAGTTCCTTCTCCTCTGTTTTGAGGCCATGTCGGGCCTCAAAATAAACTTTGACAAAAGTGAGGTAGTGGTCTTGGGGTACCCTCCGGAAGATCAACAGCGGATCGCTGACAACCTCAATTGTAGGTTGGCAACCTTCCCTGTGAACTACTTGGGGGTACCTGTTAGGGATTCTAGGATCCTTATTAGAGACCTCGCCCCCCTTGTGGGGCGAGTTAGAGAGAAGGCTGAACCATGGTGCGGGAGGTTCACTTCCAAGGGTAGCAAAACAGTTCTTATCGACTCATGCTTGTCAAGTCTTCCCATGTATATCATGGGCCTGTACCTCCTCCTCGAAGGGGTACATGCGGCCTTCGACAAAGAGCTATCTCGCTTCTTCTGCGGGACGAGACAGGCCGCCAAAAATATCACATGGTCAAATGGGCCGATGTGTGCGCCCCCAAGGATCTTGGGGGCATAGGGATAATCTCCTCTCGTCACATGAATGTGGCCCTCATCCTGAAATGGGTTTGGAGGATCCTCTCCGATGATGGGGGTTTGTGGCTTAAGTTAATCAAGGCGAAATACCTACGGGGCCGGCCTCTCGCTGCTCGTGATCGTCGGGAGGGATCTCGGCTTTGGAGGGCCCTCCAGGACGTTAAGCATGAGGTTAGAGCGGGACTGTCCTTCTCCATAGGCGATGGTAGAGGGACCATGTTCTGGCTGGACCCGTGGCTGGGGGCTAGTCCCATCTGCCGGGACTTCCCGGACCTGTTCGCTATTTGCGCCGACCCTCCCTGTCTTGTCGCGGACGTCGCCCAGAGGGGCTGGGATATCCTGTTCCGGCGCGGGCTTACCCAGGGAGAGGCCCTGAGTCTGGCCCGCCTGCGGAACCTCCTCCCGGATGCCTTGCCGGGAGGACTAGATTCGCCTTCTTGGCGCCTGTCGCCCTCCGGTTCGTTCTCTGTGCGGACTGCGTATAGGGCCTTGTTTAGGGGGCCCCGCTGCCTTGGACGGCTCCCCTTTTCAAAGCTCCAATCCCGCTTAAGACGAAGATTTTCATATGGCAGTCGCTTAGGGATCGCCTTCCTTACGGGGTGGAGGTTGCGAAGAGGCACGGACCGGGCGACGGGCTTTGTCCATTGTGTGCGGTCCCGGAGACGACGACCCACATAATGTTCTCTTGCCCTGCGGCCCGCTTCCTCTCGGAGCTTCCTCCGAGAGGCGCCGGGGCCCGAGTGGCGAGCATCGGTCCTCGGTGAGTTTATTGAGGCCCACGCGAACAACACCGGAAGGAGGAGGCGCCTCTTCCGGCTGGTGTTCGCGGCCTTAACCCGGACTCTATGGACTGTGCGTAATAAGATGGTCATTGAGCGTATCTTCCCTCGACGCGCTTCGACTCCTTATATTCTTTCTTGGCTTTGTTGCAGCAGGTGGTACCCGTTGTGTAGGCAGCGGGACGGGGAGCGCTCGGACGGCATGTTGGAGGATCTTCTTGCGGCTGCCCGTCGCCTTTCTACGTCGTCCAGCCTCTGAGTGACCCTTCTCTTTGGGGTTGTATCGTTTTTCTGTTCGTTTGGGCATGTTGTGCTGTTGCCCCAGCAGACTGTTGTTGCGTGTGGAGGTCTCGTGGTCCTGTATCTGAACCTTGTATGGATGTGGTTGCTTTATTTATAAAGCGGGGCGAAAGCCTGTTTCGAGGAGCTTAGCAAGAAAAAGCAAAGGGGATCATCGTCCCAAATACAATCAATACGATCATGGAAACTAGCTAGTTCATGAGCACCTCATTAGCTGCCGAAGAGGTAGCAAAAAATCCACCCTCCTTCATAGTATCAATTACCTGAGATTGAATCATGTTAATCTCAGACTGTTTACAGCAAGCATAAAGTATTAGCAGAATTACAGTAAAGTATTGTTCCGGAGAAGCAAATGACGTGGTCCATGTTTTAGCCAAGCACAGTTATACTAATAATTTATGTTGTAATTGGGACAATGATCCCCTAGCTTTCTCCTTGATAGGGTTTTGAACGATGTAAGTATCATTTGAACTTAGGGCAAGTGGGCAACAAGTTTTTTACGCACTTATTTCCTTACTAAGGTACCTACAGAAACTGGAAGATTTTTAATAAGATGGCTTGCTTGATATATTGTGTTTCAAAGAAAGTTAATCTCAGACTTTTATTTGCTCCTATACTACTATATTTGAGTAAAAATCTATGCAACTATCGGGATCTTTTGAGTCATGGGAAGCAACCAAGCACATGTAAAACATTCTTCAGCGCGACAAGCGATGTGGAGTAGATCACGTCAAGGGTCATTGTCAATACAACAAAGTGCAAATAGTTAAAACACACAAGCATAAAACTCCCGGGAGAAAAATAGAAGCATAAACTAAGGAACATACTCCACTATAGTATAACTGCAAATAACTGTAAGCAGTTTACAGAAGTAGATTAGGAAAATATTCCACACAAAAGATGAACTTGGCTAAGATGAATATACGAAAAAGCGCTACACCTGCGACTGCCCCTTGGCTCATGATTCCACATGTCGCTTACAATTCTCATGCTCAGGAAAGCACAAGATGCCATCTGAAAACAGAGTTTGGGCAGAGATGAACATGCAGGCAGACAATTTGTGAGGATACATCCTGCAGCTGCAAAATCCTGGAAATGCATACTGCCTCCAGATTGATGCGACACATTTGAAGAAAACAGACCGTCTCAAATGAAACAAATCTGCTCCGTTGCTCCTCTTTATTAGTTTGTGCTTCTTACTTCTCCAGAATAGGAGCTGCAAAAAAGCAGAGGCAACAACCAAGAGCTTAACTACTTCAGTGGGTTTTCACCAAACAAATCAAATAAATATATGCAGGGTCATAATGTGTCGGCACTAACATGTTTTCTGCTTAAAAGGCAGCAGCACCAAGCCAACAGCCTACACAGTCAGCTATTTCTATCTTCGCATGACACGGAATTTTTCTCGCTTGCGGAAACGCTCGAGCAACAACTCATCGGTAGCAGCTTCTCTACGTCCCGCTGGTGGGCCACCTGGATTGTTACTATCGGTTGGTTTGCCTCCAGCTTCATTAGCCTGTGATAACTCGGGATGTTCTGCAGCATAAACAATGATTTAGTGCACTTCAATATGATAACTTGACAAAGATGTGATATCAATAACATGACATTGTTTGTGGTTCTGCAACAAAAGAGCATTAAAGTTCTATCACTGCCACTGCATTTTCATAGTACGCGAATTTGAAGCAGCACAGGCAATTCAACTCTATAATCGCAAAGACGTCTACTAAGGGCAACAATCAATCTCTATCAGAGAATTAAACATCAATATTCTTACTGTCGACCTGAGTACTGCTGCTAAAAGTCCATTGAGTATCTGTATTTAATTCAGGGTAAGAGAATCTTGCAGAGAAATACTATATCTTATGCCAGAAGCTATAAAGAAAGAAGCATATTAAATCTAGAAATAGGAATCCTGGAACTTTTGTTCTGCAACCGGTCACTAGCTGGCGGCAAGTGCTGGCAACTGATAATGGTTGTGCCTAATTAGCTAGAAAGAATGAAGATAAGAACAAAAGGCAGGTCCGAACATAATAAGAGGAACATCTGACACAAAGATTCTTGAATTCTTGAAGAAAGAATATTATCCGTGTTTTTAGATTTTCTGCACAGGATATAGCGCAATGTAAAAGTGGCATCTGTATAAATTTTTCTTGACCATAGCATTTTTCCTAAACAAAATCTATATCAGATTAGTTTAACCAATAGTGCATTTTTTATGATAGGAAAAAGAAATCAAATCCTAGTTCACTTTTCCAAATTAACCCTCCAACAGAATCAACAATACCAGTATGTGATGCTTTCTGAAGAGTTAGGTTATTGGACCAAAACACTCTTCTTGACACATATAGCATGCCAAACAGTATCATATAAAATATTGAATGCGGCAGTAGAACATGTCCTCACTACAAACATAAAACTAAGGAAATGTCCACAAACATATACGAACCTCTTCGCAATTTTTCAGCATAATCTCTTCCACGATGGAAATAATCAGCACTGTAACTTGATGGAATGTTCGCATCTGATTTTGTTTTACCCGCAAGCCTTTTCTCTTGCAACAATTTCTTAGCTGCCTCAGTTTCTTCAATATTTCTCAATTTGTACCTGTAACAATCAACAAAGGAAGGATGAATTGATATCATGAAACTGGACCCACTATTAAATAAACTCTACTACCGGAATAACAGTGCATCATAATGCACAGTTGCACACAAGTACAGTATTAAGGATACTGCAAAGACGAAGCACCTTTTAGATTGTATTAAATATTTATCCCCCCATGCTGCACTTTATAGATTTCTCAAATCAATAGTCATAATTTGATCACACCATCTTAGCATAGTTTAGATTCTGATTGAAGCGATCTTTAATTACCTTATAACCATATTGACACGATTTTTCATATCTTTCAAGCACATTATGGCCAAAAGCTTTGATCTAGAAAATTAAATAATTTCAGGTTTTATGCACATTTCAGATTATATATGTCACGACACAATGTCTACAGGCCTATAGAACAGAGTAAAAATATGATCATAAAGACTGGTTCTGTTAGTGATGATACTCACATAAGAAAACTTCTGAAATCACCAAGATTAACTTCAGAAAGCAAGAAACGTGACACATTAACCAATTACCATATGGAAGAAACTTGATTACATCACTTAAAATTCTATATCCACGAGAAATTCACATGGAACAATGTACTATACATTAGCAACACACTCGGAGGCCTCAAAGTACCAACAATAGCATTAGTATAACAGATATATGCCTATAGATTTTGTGCATCCTTACACAACTTAATAGGATTAAAATCTAATTAGCATGCATCAACTACAAACAAGACCAGCACACTTGTTGTCATGATGTTAACTAAATATTCTAGATTAACTCTACAAAAATAGGAAGCTAGGATTCACACAAAATTAAGCTCACATATCTGGGAAATCCTATCTAGCTGATTAGATATGGCAAACACTGGAAGTAGAACTGCCAGCACCAAGCAAAGAAACTTTGTTCACGATGTACCATAGAACCGGATAGTTGGCACAGGTTATAATTGATCCACACACAAGTGGGATAAACCAGTTAGTTTCATGTAATTATCTAGTTAATATCTGGGCTGTAGTAAATTGTTCTCCGTCACTGATATAGGCTATAAAAAGAAGTACACAACACTTAGGACTTCAATCCGAAACAACATAACACAACCTTAGCAAGTTGTACTCTAAATAAAGACAAATAAAGGGGGGGTGCAAGCACACACTCGATGGGCAGCTGAACTTCAGCGATGCCAGTGGTCCACTGGGTTGAGCTCTCTTCCAAGTTCTTCTTCCTCACCTACAAACGAACAACACAGCACAACGTCATTTGCCACAAACAGCACGAACAACCTCGCCTTGAGGGGTGAACCACAGAGCTATTCAGCCACAAACCTTGAGGTGGTCGGGCACGACGTAGAGCTCATCCACCTCGTCCTTATCGTCCTTGTCGTTCAACTCGATGGGCTTGCCCCTCTTCTTCAACAGCTCGTTCTCCACATACCTCAACCTTCAAAGATCAGACCCAGGTCAGCGTCAATTTCGGTAACAAATGCGAATCATCACATTGGCAATAGAAGATACAACCACGCACGCACGCACATGTTGGGGTCTTCGATGGTGACGGCAGTCTCCTGCGCGAAGGTGTCCTGCAGGACGAGGTCCTCCTTGCCGGCCTCGCCGGCTGCCCCAGACCCCCCGCCTCCTCGGCCACGGGCGGAGGACCCGTCTGCGGTGGCGGCGGCGGCGCCGGTGGCTACGGACGCCGCCGGGATGCCCAGCTTCCTCTCCCGCAGCTTCTGCATGTACTTAATCTCCTCCAGAGCGACGCTGCGAGGGGTGGGCGGCAGGAATCAGAGAGGAACCATAGCGAAGCAAGAGAGAGAGAGGAGTGGGCAGCGAGAGAAGGGTACCGTCGGACGTCCTCATCGTCGGAGTGGTCGGCGGCGTCTGGCTCGAGGCTCCGCTTGCGGAAGTTTTTTGGCATGGTGAACGGTAGCTGGGCCCGGAGCGGTTCCGGCGGGGGATTCCTTGCCGGAGGAGCTGCCGGCGGCGAGGTTTGCAGATTTGGGATTGGAACGAGTTAGGGTCGGGGGCAAATCCTATACACCGACCAGGTCGGTCCCTACCGCGCGCCGCACACCCCCCGCGCGCGGTATGGGCCGGCCTGGTCGGCCCAGTTCGCCTCCTTTTTCTGTTTTCTGTTTTCTGTTTCTTTTTTTTTTCTTTTCCTTTTCCTTTTTGTTTTGTTTCTTTTTTGTTTATATTTATTTTTGTTGAAATTTGAAAATATTTCAAATTCAGAAAAATTTCAAAACTGAAAATTGTTCAAAATTTAAAAAATGTTCAAATTCTAAAAACGTTCAAATTTTAAAATCGTTTAAATACAAAAAATCTTCAAATCTGAAATCCGTTCAAATTTGAAAAATGTTCAAATACAAAAAATTATTCAAATTTGAAATCCGTTCAAATTTTAAAAATGTTCAAATACAAAAATATTCAAATTATAAAAGCGTTCAAATTTGAAATCCGTTCAAATATATAAAGCGTTCAAATTTGGAAAAATGTTCAAATTCGAAAAATGTTCAAATTTCGAAAAAAAAATCAAAATCTGAACATTTTGAAAATTTCCAAAATTTCGAATCTGAAAAGATTTTGAAAATTTGTTCTCCGAAATATATTTTTTAAAAATTAGATATTAAAAAAGAAAAATATTAACAAAAAAGAAACAGCAAAAAAAAGAAAAAAAAACGTACCTACTACTAATGGGCCGCGGCCCAACCAACCGGCCTGGTCGGTGGGGTGTGCGGTGGCCCGTACACACCGACCAGGTCGGTGTACAGCACTCCCCAGGGTCGGGTACGGGTGAGCCCGGTTCGGCGGTTGAAAGCGTATGAATGAACCCGATTCAGAGAAGTTTCAGCCCGTGTCCAACGCTGCTACGCAGAGGGCCCACAGATCGCGCGAACGACTTTGATTTTGGGCTTCCACAGATCTGTGCCTCAACGGTCGCAAACGAGCGGCCCTCTATGATAAAATGGACGATGTGTTTTCCCTCAAAACAGAAAACAAAAAAGAAACAGACGTTGTGTTTTCCCTCAAAAAAAAAAATCAGACGATTGTTTTTTTCAAGGAAAAAATAGCGCTCTATGATAAAATAGCGTCAGCTCTAAAATACATAAAATATGTTGTTTAGCATGCTATAACACGCTATAGCATGCTTTTAGCGAGGCATTATATGTACGCTGATTAATTTAATGTGGGCTCTTCACATATGCTATAGCGCTATTAGCGCTGAAATAGCACGCTATTTTTTCCATTATTTTTTCACCAGGAGCATATACTTCCGGTTATTGAAATAAATTTTAAACATAGTTTAAAATCTTACAAAAAATGAGCAAAAAAATTGACGCATACATCTTGATAATTATTTATGCTTCTAAAGTCGTTACATGGGAAAACTGATTTTTTTGTGTCCTGCATAAGAAAACAAAATTTAGTGCTTACAAAAAGCTTTTCACAAGACATTATTTATATATTTTTTTATTACACATGATGTAATAAATATTAATTTTTCAGCGAATTTGGCGTGCATACATATATATTGACATATACACACTACATTTTTGTTAAGACTTTTTAACATTTTTAAATATTTTTCAGGTATCATAAGCATATTGAAAAGTAGGTTCCCGTTGCAAAACGAGCATGACAAAACGTTAGACTAGTCATAGTGGTAAGTATGATGTAGTAGTATCATGCATATGATATTTGTGTGTGATACTATTTCTATAGTGGGTAGTATCATGGAGTTGTATCATAGTCATGATATATTTATTATTTTTGAAAATCTCAATGCAAATTTGTGTACAAGATTTATTTGGTATTATTTTTTCTCGTGATATGCGTTGTGCTACAGTATCCACCTATGTTACTCTAATCTCCTCTCTTCTCCTTATTTTGGAGCCACATCAGCATTTTTGTGAGAACAATATGCATGATACTTGCTAAGATACTAGCACTATAACGCTTAGTGAAAGAGAAGAAATTTTTTGGTCCAATTACTTGGTAGCTGGTATTTCTATGAGCTCTATCTATTCACTTATGTTTACTGGCCCTCTGATAAATAAATTCTAACGCAGAGAGAAATACCTCTCTCAAAAGTTGGCACATCTTTATTTATCTACTATATACGGTTTTCTTACGATAGTTTGACCAAATCAAGAACACCCCTCCCCCTCGCCTCCTCTCTCGCTTCGCCACCCCACCAAATAGCCGCATCATCCATCAACGTCAAGTTCCTTCCCCGCCGTTTCCCCACCTAATTGCGACAAATACTAATCGTGTTGCCTAATGTCGAGATGTCGCTAGCCGCTACGCGTCCGATATTATGACCAACAACCATCATTAGTGGCTTGGTACCTTTGTGTCGCCACCCGCATGTACACCGTCGTAGCGTGGAGGTTCGGCTGGTTGTAGTCAGAACCAATTTTCTCGGGGGTGGGAGCTGGGTGGAGACTAAGTTCCTCACGTTGGAGGTGCAGATGGTCATTTGCGAACATGAGAGGGAGAATCATCTGGCCTTCCTAGAGATTCATACCCACGAGTCCGATTAGGTGGTGATGGTGACGGTCCGCCATGAGTAGCCGGAGCTTGTGCAGTTGGAGGTTGAGTACTATGCAGCGAAGGACGCAAGGAAAGAAGATGAAGGATGCGTAGTTGGAGGCCGAGTCCTCCACCGTGAGTTGGACTCGACTCGCACTTGTACAATGAGCTCGGCGCCTCCTCCGATGATGACATCTGTGATGATCTCGTGTAGCGTGTGTAGTGTGTCGGAGTCGAGGTAGTTTCTATGGAACTATGAGTTGTACTCGATCTATGTAGTGTGGAAGTCGATGTCAAGTTTTATGTACCGTTGGAGTGGACGCCCTATTTTTCATATGGCCTATATGCTGATTTTATGTTTGCTCTATAATTTTTAAAGTAAGCAATAGTTTTTGTGGCGCCATACTTTACATCGTCTGCAAGAGATGCACTTAGATAAGTACATGTTTGTGTGACATGCAAGCTATTGACCGGTGAATCAGCTTAATTAAAGAAGTTGAGGCATCGGGGCTCGAAAGCATGAGGTAATCGTAGTTTTCTACGCGGCAAAGCAAGCAGAAATCGTCAACTCTCGAAACCTCATGTCTGTACTAGTGTAGCTAGCTCTACTACTCGTCTGCGGAAAGAAATACGACCGCAGCCAGTTTGGAAGACGTGAAGTTCTAGAAAGGGAAGAAAGTCTCACGTAGACCCGTCACAGATTACGCCTGCGTGCCACGACTGATGGAGGGAAGCAGCCAGCAGGTTTGACAACAGAAGAGACCAAGATAATAGGTTTAGCTAGCTAGAAGCAGATCGGGATCGCGCGCGTCTAGGCAGGCAAGCAAACTTTGTTTGGTCCGAAGCAAAGCTGGCGACCAACCAAGTCGTAAATTCGGAACCAAACCTCCACGGCCCGATCGGGAGCTGCTGCACCGGATGCGGTCCCGTCCTGGCTTTTGTTACTGCGATTCTACGTGTCACGTCACGTGATGGGGAAGCTCGAATTTTCATCACGACCCACCCAAGCGGAGACGGCAACCTCCAGGTGGACCCGCCGCGTCGGGGACAGTCGTCATTCACCCCGCCGAATGCTTCCGCTCCCCCGAGGCGCATGCCAGGGGCAGTTCCGTCCGGTCCACCACGTGGACTAACCAACCCACCACTAGCGCGGGGCACACACGTAATTCCCTCTCTCCTCCCAGCCCATCTCTCTTTCGCTTTTTGTTTCGTGTACGCAGTACGCGCTCTTCCCTTTTCTCCATCCCATCCCACCTCTGCTGCTGCTTTTGTTCCTTAATTCCTTTGTTCCCCTCCACCACGAACGAGCTTCCACAAACAAGGGAAAGGGGAGGAAGAAGAGGAAGCCGAGCTCTGCTTTCTCTTCGACATGGCGCGCGTCCTCCCTCTGAACATTGAGCCGGGGGAGACGCCTAGGTACACGCTTCTCCGGCTTCTTTAGCCGCTGCTTCTTCTACTTTCGTCCTAGATTTTTGGGGGGAGCTGTTTATTTTCGGGTGAGATAGACTTGCGATTCTGCAGAAATTCGTCGTCTCCTTCGGGCGTTAGGGCCTAGGTGGTAGTTAGGTTGCGGCCAAACCAAATCTGCTGCATCCATCTCTTATTCTGGTGTTATTACTACTAGCTTAACTAAATCGTTACAAGGTGGGAACAAATCGCGTGTTATTTAGCTGCAGAAACACTTCTCCGTAGGCCGTAGCAGCTCCAGGTTGCGTCCCAGCCAACGGAAATGAAGTCATCTTGCGCGTGCTGGCTGGCGCGACCTCTACTATTCTTCGCTGATATCCCCTTACGATTCGGTATTTTTGTTGGACCAAAAATAAAATATGGAGCAGTCAGATATTTGCGACCTTCTCTCTTTTTCTGACATGTTGGCCCCACCTGCCGCCGCCCTCCAATTAGCCTGATCCTGCAGCTCGCCCTCCGCCCGTATCCGGGCGGCGGCTCAGGAGGAACGCCGCCCGTCTCCGGCCGCCGCCCACCCGCCCGCCCGCCCGCCCGCCGTTGGAGGAAGTGTTGCGGTATGCGGGTGCCTTTTGCCACCCTAATCCCATGCCCGGCTGTATTTGGATACGACACATGCGTTAGGACGAACGGCAACAAGAGGAAGAGGATCGATCCCTTTCTGAGATTATTAGGAGTACCTAACCATGTTAGACTTGTTTATGCTATTACCACTTGTCCTCATTCTCGGTTCTCCAAGTCTTTTCTAAATCTTATTACTCACCTTACCATCTGTACACCACTTGCCCTAAATTTGTAATAATGTATAAGTAGATTTTAGTTTGTAGGTTATTATGCAGTGAGGTTGGGACTTGGGATAACACCTCTTAGAAAGGTGACCCAGATTTACACTCAAATAATTCAGGCAACTTATGAGTATCTTATGATTTGATATTGGCTCTGAATTATCTAATTCACTTCTCCTTTGGGCCATTTGGTTATGTTCTGCACCTGTAGCCAAGTAGAGGTTCACCCATGTGGCCCAGATTTGGCCGAAATTTGCTCTTGGATCTTTGTAGCCCATAGGTCGTGCACCCTCTTTCCTATTTGGTCAAACTCTGCCCCAGACCCATGAATTATAGTGTGACTTCTGTCAGGTGTGTAAATGAGATATAGTCGGATAGTATTGTTCTAGGCCAATAGCGGCAAGTTGGGCATGTGGGATTATGATTTGGATAACCATCATCACATCTCAGCCTTAACCCTACATCTATTACATAAATTCTTCAAATGTTTATGTGTGCAGTATCATACCTGGCTCTAATATTTCTTGCCTTGTAAACAGAGTTGGAGAGACGGTTGCAGGGATGCCAAGCTCTTCAGCTA
The DNA here is from genome assembly GCF_022539505.1 of Lolium rigidum. Classification (NCBI taxonomy): domain Eukaryota; kingdom Viridiplantae; phylum Streptophyta; class Magnoliopsida; order Poales; family Poaceae; genus Lolium; species Lolium rigidum. The sequence goes on along the minus strand of NC_061510.1, from coordinate 153,239,990 downwards.
GGGCATCACTCAACGGAATTGAGCATTCTGAGCACAACATAAAAGACGATGAATACGCGAGATTGGTGCCACCAGCTCAACATGCAACAGCTGACATCAACACACAAGTTTTATCTGAGCAACCTAAGCCGAGGCACTTCATTTGGTGGATGAAACTTCTGCTTGGCTGCTTCCTTCTTATGATATTATCTTATATCTTCGTAAAATTTGGAGTCCCATTTGCCTTTGAGAAGGTGAGCACTTGTACTTTTTGTGCAAAAATAGTTCCTTCCATAGAGGGTAATATTAGGCATAGAACAGCCAGGCAATGGAAATGTGACAAGACTTCCTGTGCCTGGTTGCCTTTCTTGGAAGTTCATAAAATGCCTTTGAGAACCAACTGATTTTGGGTTGTTGGCTGCCTCTTCGGTAACAATTGCAATTTCGGTGTGATGTTTTGCTTGGTTGGCCTTGTCCACCAGGTCTAAAGTTGCATAAGTTACATTTGGGCACAGAGTCCACCTGTCATTCACACTGGGTGCATTTTTTTACTATAATTACAAACTTTGGTCCGGGTGGCATTAGTCTATCAATTTCATGAGAGGATCACAAAGTTGGAGCAGTTATAATGAATCAGAATAAGGACATGCTAAAGCTGGTGTTAACCCAATTCTAATTTAAAAGTTGGGTGGTTCTTTAATATACTGGAATCAGCACCAGTGATCTTTTCATCTGAACAGTTTAGGTCTTTGCCAAACATGTCTTTTCTATGTTCCCCTTTTGTACATTGGCATGAATGTTATAGTTTGTTCATATAATTGGAATGCTTTATCGACTGCATATGTGCCATACTGGACTTCTGAGTGAAATTGTATTTGCAGTTTAGGAAATATCAATCACGCATGTTTCTGAGCTATGCTCTGCATGCGTAATCTTTGAACTTACTATCTATTTTTCTGAACCTTTTGATTTGAGTTGTTGAAACAGAACATCTATGCTAATATTTATGTGTTTTCCTCTGCTTGTTGCAGGTTCTGTTGCCAATCATGCAGTGGGAAGCAAGTGCCTTCGGCCGTCCAGTATTGGCTCTTGTCCTCGTTGCATCCTTGGCTCTTCTCCCACTCATTTTAGTCCCATCTGGTCCTTCTATGTGGTTAGCAGGAATGATCTTCGGTTATGGTTGGGGTTTTGTGATTATTATGGTTGGGACTACTATTGGCATGGTTATATCATATTGGATTGGCTCATTGTTCCGTGAACGTCTACATGTAAAATTTCTCATACTTTCTACATGTATTTAGGAGCTACATCTTTTCTCCAAGGAGCTATGCTTCAGTAATCTTCTTTCTCAGCTTCCTTCCTTTTATTGCAGGCATGGCTAAAGAGATGGCCTCAGCAGATAGCTTTAATAAAGCTTGCTGGTGAAGGGAATTGGCTCCAGCAGTTTCGAGTTGTTGCACTATTCAGAATCTCACCGTTCCCGTATACAATTTTTAACTACGCCGTTACGGTTACAGAAATCAAGTTCAGTCCTTACCTATGTGGTTCAGTTGCTGGAATGATACCCGAGGCATTCATCTATATCTATAGGTTAGATGCACATCTCCACAATACAGATAATCATTTACTCAATTTTACATCATTATTTCATTAAATTGAGGCCATCTAGGTTTATATCATCATCCCCTTATGCAATTAACAAATAGCAGATGAATTTTCGATCGTTAACAATTTCTTGCCCAGTACGAGCTCGACAAAGGAGTAGCCCCTTGCTATACAAGTTTCAGAAGCTATACATGTGGCCTCACGATAACTAGGAAGAACTAGTGTTAGTATTTTGTTGTTAATTTTAGCTATACTGTAGCAGTATCCATAAGGTTGGCATGTTGAATAAGGTTGACATGTTGAACCAACTCAAACACAAACAGAAGTCTTGTCTTTTTAGCGGTTTCTCAGTGTACTCAATCTGATTCCCAGAGGTACCACTCAATTAATATTTTGATGAATATGCAAGTAAAACCTATAACAAAAAAAAATTAATAGTGAAACTACTTTAATTACAAATCCAGTGGTATAATTTCTGCAGCAGATCTAAACAATTTTTTTATTATTTAGTGCAAAAAAATTAATAAGTTTTAACTGGACACACTTTTTAGGCAGTAATGTCTTTTTGGATTGGAGGTACTATATGTGCTTGTTTGTGATAAGAAAACTTGTGTTGATTTTTGGTACTGATTCATAATCAATAAGTTAGCAGTATCCACAATGATTGCATGTTGTGACCAACCTAGACATAAAGAGTTGCTGCTGAGTGCGCTAAATCTGGTTTCTAAGATTGCCAACTTACTAATCTTGCTAAATGCTTATGCAGCGGACGGTTAATACGGACGTTGGCCGATGTGCAGTATGGCAACTACAAGATGCCACCTGTGGAGATAGCATACAACATAATCTCGTTTATTGTCGCCGTTGTCCTCACTGTCGCCTTCACAATTTACGCCAAGAGAGCGCTAAACGAAATAAAAAGCTCGGATGAAGAAGCTGATGGGTTGGCTGCACTCAAGAATGACCATGTAGCTTTAGATGTCGTATGACGTCTGTATTCAAGCGGGAGCTGCGTAGAGGAAGCGAGGTGGTGTTATTTGGTCATCATCTTCTCAGGTTGCCGCAGAAGAGGTGTAGTATAGGTAGGCTGTGACAGCAGGTGGATTTACCTGTCTAACTCGATACACGTGAAGCAGATGTGGCTTTACTTCATTCCTTTCATGTACTTAATAACAAGGATATGCGGCCGGCATGTGTTGTTGACTGGAGCTTGTTCTGGCTGTTGACGGATGGAAATTTGGCCTTGTCTCTAGTTGCATATATTTGCTTAGATGTTGCCGAGTGCATAAAGTTTGCCGCCCACAACATTGTATCGGATTTGTGTTTTGGGTATCTGAACCTTGTATTTTCTTTGCAGGTGTTGTGATTCAGACATTCAGTATTTTTAAATAAATATCTACTACTCTCACCGGTGCAGGGCAGGAAAGAGGCGATCCTAAGTCACCTCTAAAACCCATCTGGGATTTTGTCCCTCTCGCTGGCGATGCTACCGGTCCGTTCCGTCTTTGGTGGCTTGGCTTGGAGGCGTGGTGAATTGCGGCCTCTCGTCAGCGGAATTGTTTTAATTTTTCTTCTTCGAGATGGTGAGGTGGCGGGCTTTAGATCAAAAATAAACATGGGTAAGGTAGGTATAGTATCCAATAAATATTTATCTATCCATAATTTTATGGTATATTTGGGCTACATCCCGTAGAATGAGGTCCTTCCCGTCCTATCCTCGCTGTAGTGGTGCATCTAGCGCCATCGGACGGCACGTAGAGTTGTGTGTTCGGTGGATATCCTAGGATTCGGTCGTTTTTCGTCTTGGTGTGGTTTCAGGTTAGTCTTTTTATTTGGGTAAAAGAGGATTTTATTACTGAGAAAGGGTTAAAAGACGCTCCAAATCCAGTTCCCGAATCATGCTTTCGGGCCTGAATCGAGCCATACATTAGATTGGTACTCTGGTCTTGCAAAATTCGCAAGGCACTGGCTAATCTTAACTTGTGAGCAACCCACTTTCACAAACTTGCACACACGAGACTAAAGTAGTTGTGGTAAAACTTCAGAGGGCCTAACAAAGAAAAGTTCACACGTGTGCACAAAGGAACTCTTGGCCATTGCTGCCGGCGCCGGCCCGTCTTCATGGAATGTCAATTTGCAGTTTGCACATGTTCTTCCACTCATGTGCCATGACCACTTTGCACGCTTACAGAAAAATTATCTATGCGCCCTAGTCAACAAACAAAGAGTATAAGTTACAAGTTTGTCCATGTCTGCATTTCCTTCTTGGCGACTGTGGGTGTCGCCCTGTCAAAATTCCTATCAGCACAAAACCGGATAGGACGAATGGAATAAGGTAAAGGAAGTCAACACTTGTAGACTAAACTATTGTGAAGCTGGCTTCACCGAAAACAAAGTATAATGAGCTATTATGCAAATGGAAAGAAACACCTGTTGACTTTTATCAAACATACATGAATGTTATTAAAATAGATTTGATGGCCATGTTTAGAGGTTTCCAAGAAGGCCAGTTACCTCTTTTTCATCTAAACTTTGGCACTATTGTCTTGGTGCCGAAAAAGGAAAATGCTGCCTAAATTCAGCAATATCATCCCATTTTTTTATTAATAAAACCCGCACAAACAACTATTATGCCAGGTACACACATTTTATAAGGAGTGTTGGTGTTGCATGAAACCATCCACGAACTTCATAGGAAAAAAATCGATGGTATATTTTTAAGATGTATTTTGAAAAGGCGTACGACGAAATCAAGTTGCCTTTTCTGCAACAAGTACTTCGCATGAAAGGGTTCGACCATAAATGGTGTCAATGGATTCATATGATTCTATTAATAAAGAAGGTGTAGGAATAAATGATGACATGGGTCATTGTTTTCGAACTCGAAAAGGGCTAAGACTAGTCACAATGGGGAGTATCATATAGTAGTATCATGCATATGATACTAGTGTACGATACTATCTTCATAATGCATAGTATCATGTAGTAGTATCATATGTTACATGTATTTAATGATTTGTAGAATCTCAATACAAAAGTGTGTACAAGATTTGTTTGACATTAATTTTTCTAGTTCTATGTGCTATGATACGGTATCTACCTATGATATCACTATCATCTCTTTCATCATTAATTGATGTGACACACCAACTTTTTGCATGCATGTAATGCATGATACTAGCTAGAGATGTATCTATAATATTTGATGCTCCATGCTTGTTTTACACCAATTCATATATGTTTTGCTCACACTTCGTTGCACTTCTACATGATTTCCGGCACTAACCTATTAACAAGATGCTACAGTACCAGTTCCCTATTTTCTGTTGTTTTTGTATTTCAGAAAAACGAAGACGAAGTCCAGAGGGGGGACGAAGAGGCGCAGCAGGTCGGCCAGACCTACCCTAGGCACGGCCTAGACCTGGCCCGCGCCTAGGGGTGATCTGGGCCCACCAGGCACCTAACCGACCTCAATCCTCCGCCTATTTATACATCTTCTCGGAAAAACCCTTGATACCCGAGCCTCCATCCACGAAAAGTTCCGTCGCGGCCGCCATCACCGAACCCCATCTCGGGGGGTTCTGAAGCTCTTCCCAGCACCCTACCGGAGAGGGAAATCATCGCCGGAGGCATCTACATCGCCATGCCCGCCTCCGAAGTGATGCGTGAGTAGTTCATCCCTAGACTATGGGTTCATAGCAGTAGCTAGATGGTTGTCTTCTCCATCTTGTGCTTCATGTATCGATCTTGTGAGCTGCCCTACATGATCAAGATCATCTTTATGTAATCCTATATGTTTGGTTTGCTGGGTTCCAATGAATATTGAATACTATATTGAGATTGATTATATATTCATGTCATATGTTATTTGTGATCTTGCATGCTCTTTGTTGCTAGTAGCCAAGTGGACAATTGTGACTCCAAGAGGGGGTATTTATGCTCGATAGTAGGTTCATGCCTCTAGTTTCCTGGGAGAGTGACTTTGCAACTTCTAAGGTTGTAGATGTGTTGTTGCTACTAGGGAGAAAACAACAATGTTTTATCCAAGGGTATATCTATTGTTTACTTTACACACATTGCTTAATGCGATAGTTTGTTGCTTGCAACTTTATACTGAAAGGGGTGCGGAAGCTAACCTGAAGGTGGATTATTAGTCATAGACACAGTTGGATTACGGTCTATGTATTATGTTGTAATGCCCAATACCAAATTATCATAGTAATCATCTTGTCATGTATCGATCGATATTCTGTCAATTGCCCAGCTGTAATTTGTTCACCCAACATGCTATTTCTTTATGGAGAGACACCTCTAGTGAACTGTGGACCCCGATCCTATTTCCTTTACTGATAAATTCAACTGCAATCCTGTTTTGTTTACTTTCTGCAAACATCACATTCCATTCAATACGTCTAATCCTTTGTGTTCAGCAAACCAGCGAGATTGACAACCTCACCGTAAGTTGGGGCAAAGTACTTTGGTTGTGTTGTGTGCAGGTTCTACGTTGTTGCTGACGCCGGTAGTGCACCCTGCCACTAGTCAGCTAGCAACACCTTCAGAAGTCACGCCTTTCTTCTACTGATCGATTAAACCTTGGTTTCGTACTGAGGGAAAACTTGCTGCTGTGCTCATCACACTTTCCTCTTGGGGTTCCCCAACAGCGTGTCTGCGTACGACGAGCACACGCCATCACTATGATACTCGCATTGTGCATAGTCTAAGACAAGGAGATCTTCTTTAGCCTATTCTTTTTAATATATTGCTAATGTATTGGCTATTCTTATTACAAGGGAAAAAGAAGATGGTGAAGTACATATATGGTCTTATCCTTCATTTGGTTAAGGGGGGAGTTTCGATGCTTCAATATGCCGATGATACTATAATTTTTATGGATCATAACTTAGAAAAGGCCGTGAACATGAAATTTAATCTAAGCATCTTTGAGCAATTATCTAAATTAAAAATTAACTTTCACAAGAGTGAAGTCTTTTGTTACGGTCAAGATAAAGAAGTAGAATATCAATATAGGAATATTTTTGATTGCGTGTCGGGATCCTTCCCTTTTACATATTTGGTACCAATTCCTTTTCGCAAGTTAAAGAACAACGAATGGAACATGGTTGAGGATTTTTTTGAGAAAACAATAGCCAGTTGGTTGGGAAAGATTTTATCCTATGGTGATAGGTTAGTATCCTTATTAACTTTGTGCTTACAAGCCTACCCATGTTTATGTTTTTTTTTGGAAATACCAAAAGGAGCAAGGAAAATATTAGGCTATTTTGATCCAGATTTTTTTGGCCAAGTGATGGCCACAACAAGAAATATAGTGGATGACGGGATTGACTCCAACTCTTGGCATATATGATGTATTCGTCCATGACTTGGTTCTACAGGCTTGTGGGGATAGATAGGAGTCTCGTTTCTATAGGTGCCCAAGTGTCCTTAAATAAAAAAGGTTAGATCCCATGGTTAAGATGTAATGACCAACAATATATATTGATGGAAAACCCTATTTTTGAAGCCCCCAACCATCATCATGAAATTTCCCTTTCATTTGGCAGATGCCAAGAGGGTAAGTGGCTCGTCTACACCATCACCAAGTCGAAGGAACAAATGGGCAAGGGGCCGCCACTCCCTAGGGCAACCGCCGCACATCGTCGTCCTGGGCTTCCGTCGTCATCATCACCGCGGGACTGATCTTGTTCATCAATCACTTCACTAATGCCGTCACACCTCTTTCCAACATTAGGAGGGAGTAGTCAGCCCCCCCCCCGGAGTTGGGGTTTATGGTAGTGTCTTGATCAATCTCTCTATGTTTTACCATGTTGTTAGCCAGTATGAGCTTACTTACATGATTATGAACTATTGATGTTATTCTTATGATGGATCTTTGGTTATGCGATCATGAACTTGTTGTTATTTCCAGATATTTATAGATGCATTTTATACTCTTTGTATATTTGCATATGACATAGGATTGCACTATAGCTTGCTGAAGAAGATGCGGGTTTGTTGGAATTGGCAGAAATTGCATCCCAATTCTTGTGATGCATGTTGTAGGGGAAATAAGGGGACCTCAAAACTTTATGCAGCCGTTGGAATCTAGATATTAATATTCCCTTGTTCGCTCGTGTATATATATTGGCACTGAGATCAATTACTAGGAGAGTATTTGTTCATGTACACGGTTGCACCTATTTTTGGCTCCTCCCTAAGAAGTTGTGTGCTTCTATGTAATTCATCTATGCTTATTCCCTGCAGTAGACAATAGAAGAGTGTGTTGTGTGTTAGATGTAGTGGAACCGAGATTTGTTATCTAAGATACATAAATAGTTAATGCATGTTTGGTAGATACAGTCTAGGGATAAAAAGAGATAAAGTATTTGTCGCTGGTAACAACTAGTAGACCTTAAGGGTACTTTGTTTCTCAGGTTCATGTCATGAAACTTAAGGAAATATCTATGCTAGGACATGATGTCCATATGAATGTTTTGCATAACACGTGTGTATGATTTACTTCTTATAACTATGTCGAGAGAGAGGTCAAGTGAACCTATATGAACCTAGGTCCATTGCTTACATAAGAGTAAAACCTTAGTCACGTCCTCTTGAATTGTAGAAGATTGGGAGATATTTGTGTTTTCTAAGATTCATAACCTTGTTGCATCAGCTTTGAAAACAACCAATCACACATTGACACTTTAAACTGTTCATTGCATAGATAACTAGAATTATGACACTCTAGTTTGAGGAAATAAATTGCTTTACCTACTTCGTCCGGCAGCCTGATACCCTATACTTCCACATTGAGAAGTGCTACATCGATCCCTGCACTTGAGAGCTATCACACTAGCATCCCACTCTAGTGTCCCAGTCTCTTGTGCCACAAAGCACACACATCATGTTTCCGCAATGCATTGACACAAGCATCAAAGAAGCTTAGCATGAATATGATACAAAATTGAAGCCATTTTATCTTCTGAAACAATGTCAACAACCTTAGCCAGAGCGTGTATCTCATCAGTCTCCATCTGAGCCTCAATCGGTTAGATTTCCTTTAGTGATCTTGTATTGTGTATTTCTAAATATGCTCAAGTACCCATCTCCATCAAGAAACCCATCCGATATAATGTTGACCAGTAGGGCCTCAACATGCCTACCCGACTTGAGCACTAGTGTCACACCATTTCCAGTCTTCAAGTGTGCATATCCTCCTATGGTGTTTTTTGCTCTATCATTGTTTTCCATATTCACAACACCGAAATAATTTGTCGTGTAGTTTGTGAAGAGCTCTCTATGCGTTCCCAACATACTCACCAAAAAACAGCTCAATCGAATTTCATTTGCCTATCCAAACTACTCGCCTACAAAAACTAATCTATGTTGAAACTGCAGTAGTCTAAAGTAAAAAAAATGCTGTCAAATCTTGTTCACCACAAACCCACCAGATAACCAGATCGAAGTACTCAGAGTAAGGAACAGATTCACAAAGTTTGGAGCCAATCGAATCAAGTTTGAGTCTCCAATCATTGGCTTGAAAACATGCTAGCCAGATCTAAGAAATATGGATATAAAACACCCCTCTGTCTTCCTCTGTTCTCACTTACTTGTGTTGTTCTTGTGTGTTCTCTCACCCTCTTATCGAAGAAGCCATGTTTTGGCTTCTCTCTTGCTCGCTCACACAGCCACCAAAGGTTGCTAAGGTCAGTGGCGGACCCAACAATTATATGAGTAGGGGCATTCCTTGTATAATTAGCAAAATCTGAAGAAGTTTCAGTCAAATATGAACCAACACTCAAAAAATTCGAAATTTTGAGTGCCTCCACTGAGCTACACTTGGGTCCGCCCCTGGCTAAGGTTTTCTCCTTTTCACCTCTCAAGGAGGCAGCTCAGCCGTCAAATGTGAATCTTGATGAAGAGTTCATACGTGTTGAATATCTTGGGCTGTCAGTACACCTCCAAATGGAGGAGCACAACACATGTATCAAGCAGAGGCATTGGACGGACAAGGAGGATTATATCCAGCATGGATATCTACATATTCCACGGATCGGCCCTCAAACGGTTTGACTATCTTTTATGTTATATTTCTGCACATACTTGCCTTCTTCTTGTATTGTCTTGATGCAATATTTAGGTCTATCGAAAATTAAAACTGGGTTATATGCTATTGAATCAGATTGTGCAAATGCAATGGCTACTGCAAACAGTCACAGGATTGTAGCGTCCAGATGTTGGGGCATTTACAAAGATATAGAGCTTCTTAAAATTTTAAGTTCAGGCTGTAATGTGACTAAGGTTGTAAGGTCTTGTAATTCGGTAGCCCACGAACTAGCGAAGTTAGCTAGAGTTAGTGGTGACAGCTACGTGTGGCTGCCTCCTATACCAGGCAATGTCTTAGCTTTATGTGTAAAGGATTTGTGTACGAACCATGCGATGAATGAATGAGTTTGTACCCCTAAAAAAACTGCATCATTGATACAGAGAGCGGAGGTAATATTCTTTCCATGTTGTAAATAGAAGAAGTAGACTAAGGTGTGTTCGGTTCTGGAACGGCGTGGGATGGAATGGAATGGTTCCGTTCCTGAGGAATGGAATGGTTCCATCCCCGCGTTCGGTTTGGACAAAAAGGAGGAACGGAATAGTACCGTTTTTTGTTCGGTTGGAGGAATTGGAGAGCGGAACAGAATGTGGTTAAACTAAACTTTTGTCTCAAAATCATAATTAACAATTGCAAATAGCCTTTTAAATCTCAAAATCGTAATTAACAGCGCCTAATGGTCTTTTAAATCTCAAAATCATAATTAATATTTTTTTTTGGTTGGGAGAATTTGGAGAGCAGAACGAAATGAGGTTAAAGTTTAATCTTTTATCTCAAAATCGTAATTAATAGTGGCATATGGTCTTTTTAATCTCAAAATCGTAATTAATAACGGCTAATTATTTTTCGACCGGATTAGTGGAGTGCTTCGTAATTAATAGCGGCTAACTAACAGCCGTTCCACCACATTCCACCGATTCGGTGGAATGGGTGCATTCCGCATATGGGGAGAATATTCCCTTTCGAGGAACCACTCGGTTCCGTTCCATTTCACAACCGAACACATGAATTGGCTCTAGGTGCGGAACGGTTCCGTTCCGTTCCACTCGGTTCTAGAACCGAACACACCCAATATGCTGCTCTGTGTTCCCTCATTGGAGTATGAGCATTTAAGTAGACCACCAAATCATTTCACTTGGTTATAGAGACATTTATCAAACGCATGAACAAAACACACCCAATTGAAAGCATAATCATATACGTATACACAAACTGGAAACAAGCAACCATGTTTCCCCAAGAAAAAACCAAGCAACACGGATGTACTGAACAATTCCTGTTACCACAACTACAGATTCAGGAAAATCATCCATGCGATGCACGTTTCACCATTGCTGTTGCTGACCTTCACCCCTTCAGGTTACGCCGTGATCCGACCCTCGAAAGCGCGGTCATCCTCTTGAGGACCTTGGAGATCTTGGCCAGGCTCGGCTTGCCACCTCCGAAGTTCATCTTCCTGGTGGAGAACTTGAGAGCCTGAAGGCAGCACAGCTGCCTCACTGTACCTTCATCGTCGACATCTTCATCCTCCTCTGACTCACCTTCGTCCACGAGTTCGTCTTGCGCGTTCCCCCTTTTCGCCTTGCTGCCGCCACGCTTCGTGTCGCCGGCAGTGGCGCTGCTTCCCCCGCCTGTCTCGTAGGCCTCCCAGAGCATGTCCATGTCGTCACTGCATGCCCCGACGACGGCGCGGTCGCGGAGGAGCTTGAGCTGGATCCTTTCCTCATAGAGTTTGCACGCCAGCGTCCTCTTCCATTCCTTCTCCTTGCCCGGGGACGCCTCGCCGACGAGGCTCTCCGAAGAGATTCGTGTGTGCACGCGCCGAGCGATGGACGTCGACTTCAGGGGATTCTCCTCATTGGCACCATCCTGCAGGGTTTCAGATTCTTCATCCGCATCCTTGTACTCCTGTTCGCTTAACTCTTGCAGAGGTTCCACATCTTGGCAGTCTTGTTCATCAGTCTGGGTGTCCATGTGTTTCTGCTCTTGCAATTCCGGTCCCGGCTGCACATTCTGTTCTTGCAATTCTTCTTCGGCTTGTTCAATGGGGGCGTTTTCTTCAGGTTCCAGTTCTTTGCTGCATTTTTCGGTCTTCGACTGCAACAATTCCTTGACATCTACAAATTCCTGCTCTGGCTGTTCTCTGTTAGATTCTCCAACGGAAGCAACCTCTTGAGCAAGGTCACTGAAGTTTTTGTTGCAAGATTCCTTCTCTGACTGGTCAGATTCTCCAACAGAAACAATCTCTTGAGCAAGTTGGTTTTCTTTGTTGCAAGATTCGGTCTCCAATTGTATGATTACCTTCACATCCTTAAATGACGACGCCTTCTCCAGACTGTTATCCACCAGAATCTTCTCAAGGGTGTCATCAGGAACTCGCTTCAAATTGCCAGATGTCACGTCTTCCCACTGTCTTATTCGCCGAGAAATCGAGGAATGTGACTTGGGCCACTCACATTTCTTCGTCTCCACCGGCATAGGATCACACTCCAATCTCTTCTCCTCAACCCCACCACTGACTCCACCATCTATCACTGACAAGCTTATACTCTGTACCTCGATGCTTTTCTCCTGCTCTTCTATTTCTTGGACGAATAATGTCTCACTTTGACAGCAATGCTCTGAAGAAGAAGAAGGAGAAGAGACAGGACCCTTGAGATCCTCAGAAACTACATTTTTGTCCTCAATTTTATCCTTGAAGACATCTTCATAGAAATCTTCATGTTCCAAGAAGATCTCTTCTCCAGTTGGACTCTGCAATGTGACCCTGATGCCCTCTTCGTCTTGGGTACCTGACAAGAAGAAGGTCTTCTCTTCCAAGAGAAAGCAAGAACCAGCACTGATGTCGCACAGCTCACCCATGATCTCGCCGACGCGGAGAACCGCGGCGACGTCAGCTGGGCCGAGCACGAAGGAGCAGAGCTGCCCAACCAGGCTGACGCCTCCGCCGTCCGGCCGGAGCTCGGCGCAGAGCGCGGCGACGGCAATGCCGCAGGTCCTCCCGAGTGAGCTCACCCCCGGCCACCCCGTCGTGACGTACGGGCCGGCGGTGACGAGCACAGCCAGGAGCAGAGACGTGGAGACGAGGAGTGGGCAGAAGAAGGAGGCCAGCCAGAGGAGGTAGCGGGAGAAGAAGAGGACGTAGGCGGCGTGGAGCGGGTGTGAGGCGAGGAAGGCCGCGGCGCCGAGCAGGTCGTGGAGGACCGAAAACACCAGCGCATTGCCGCCGTCGCCGTCGACACCGCCAGTACTGTCGCTGTCGATGCGCAGCTGTGCGGCCATTGTCGTCTTCCTCTCCGTCGATCTTGTGCTCCCTCGGTGCCGCCGGGCTTTGTCTGCTATTAGATGCTACCTACCCGTGCCGTTGCTCCTTGGATCGATGCAAGAGGAGGCATTGTGGCTCGTTGTAGTGAGGTTCTCTTCGGCATGGTCTGAGAGGGGAATGGAGGGGAAAGAGATAGATGGAAGGAAAGAGAAAGGGGTGGCAGGGTAAGAATGATTGGGGAGAAGGAGGAGGATGTGCATCATGGTGATTTGGAGCTGTAAATAGTGTAACTTTATCAGGTGAGAAAGTGAGATGTATATCATGTTTGAGCAGTAAAGCAAGTAAAATCGAAAAAAAAAACTTACAGATGATGGAACCGTAAACCCCAACTAACTGTATTGTATACCCCCTTGGCCCCTTCTCGTATTGCTTCACATTGCCTTCCAAGGCTTGTATTGCATGCGTAGCTGAAAGTTCAAGAAGTTTCTGCAAAACCTCACTTCAGGGGAAGAGCACATGCAAATATTTTATTCATCTTGAGAACCAACCTAAGGTTGGGTGGTTAGGAGGGTGGCTGTACCCCCAGCCCACCAGAGTTCAAATCCCAGATTTGATATCTGTGTGTCTCATTAAGGCAGAATATTCATTCAGTGGGAGGCGACGTTCCCGTCGACAGCGAGGCGCCAGTGGTGACTTCGTCAATTTCAAGATCACGCCGGCTCAGTCTTTCGGAGGTGCTCATAGGAGTAGGGTGTGCGTGTGTGCGTTCATGGGGGTGAGTGTATGCGCGTGTATGTGAGCGTCTGCGTTGTACTGTGTTTCTCAAAAAAAAAAAAATTTATTCATCTTCTTCCTCCATTCAAAGGTTAAAATATCCTTTCTAATTCTAAGAGGTGGTTGTCCATTTATACATGGGGTTTATTCTAGGAATATTATCATGAGTGATTCGACACATAAAAGTACATCGATTAATTAATATAAATATTTCGATCAATTAAGATTAATCCAAAACCTTATTGTTTGTTTGTCGTTGCTGCCTAGAAAACCCCTTTGCCTTTGGATGTTCATTACTGCTATAAATGATCTTGATCTTTCCCTAAAAAAAGAATGTACAATGTAAAAGAACTCTTTTTCATCCAAATATTTCGACAAATACGCTTTTTGAAATGAAAGTGCTTTTTTTTCTGGAACCGCCATCCAAAAAGGTACGAGTTGTATGTGAAAGACATCTATTGTGACACACCAATCCTTCTTTCTTGTTTTTCCCAGTATTAGTTTATACTAGTAAACAATTATGAATTATTTTGACTTAATAGTGTCGAATGTGGATAAGACAAGAACTATCTAAAAACATGGTACGCATTATATATTTTTAATAATATACTAGAATACATAGAAATGTAATCATACCATTGAACTAGCAAGACATCAAAATAAAGATTTTATCAACCATGGAAAGCTATCCAAATGCCAAAATGAAAAGCTCTTGTTAAATTCTACTAAGTTTAGAGCGATATCAATCACAGTGGCAAATTGCTTCTTTATTTTAGTGATTGTTAGTTCCATAAACAAAAAATCATGTATAAAAATACATACAAGAGGGACACTCAAATAATTTGACCGATGTGTAGACATAAAAATCTAATGTGGAATGAGGATGAAGATACATATCAAAAAATTCTATTTTTAATAGAACTTTGTCAATGGAAATGTATACTAATAAAAAATAGATTGAAAAAGTAAATAAAATAGGGGCAGTCAATTTAAAATAAGAAGGGATAGTGAATTATTTGACAGTTGACCCCCCAAAAAGGCCATATTCTTAAAAGAAAATAATCCAAAATGGATATAATTTTTTTTCAAGTTCAATTGTTTATTTATATATATCTTATTCCAAAAGTATAATTCCACATTTTCATGCGAGTAAGAGCAATACCCCTAGTGCCTTATGCAATTTCGACTAATTCACCTGACATTATTTCACGAAGACCTATAATACGAACAATCCCATCCCCCAATTGAACTACACGACCAATATTATCAATCCCTACTTTTATATTATATTGTTCAATATTTTTGTGGCTAATTTTATGAATTTTGTTCTTAATATTATTCCTTTACTCAATTGGATTTTTTACAATTGTCTCTTGATTTGGAGTTAGGGACTCATCTATGATCTAATGAATCTACTTTCTTTCATACTCCCAAATCTCACTCTATCTTTTTTTAATTATCGATAATAATTGATGAATTATGAATTTTCCATAACTAAGGGAAGTACTTTACCAACATATGAAGTGTAGTAAAGTAGGAAATTAATCGTCTCATGCTTACTTTAGCTAGTTATTTCGGTTTTCTACTAGCCGTTTTAACTATAACCCCAACTCTATTCATTGGCCTAAACAAAATATGTCTTATTTGAATTGACTGAATAATTCTGAAAAGATTTTTTTTTGGATTGCTGGTAAACTATGCCTCTTTTCCGGACAGTTAGGGACTTTTTTCTTGGTCATTAAGATTTGTGGATAATTTAGAGACTATTTATGGATGTATAGTATCTTTTTTTATC
Organism: Lolium rigidum; assembly: GCF_022539505.1. Lineage (NCBI taxonomy): Eukaryota > Viridiplantae > Streptophyta > Magnoliopsida > Poales > Poaceae > Lolium > Lolium rigidum. The sequence continues at coordinate 153,224,471 of NC_061510.1, read as the reverse complement.
CGCTTGAACACATCAAAATGATCGAAGTTTTTTGTACTGTATTTGGAGTCGTCTAAGGCCTATGTAGGGAATTTTCTCCTTTATCCCCCAAGAAGGCACATTCTTGTAAACACCTTTTTCTCTTGTAAAGCACTGATATGGAGGGAAAAAAGCTGTGTTACACACAATATTACTTTGCTAACTCTGGGAACCAAGTGGGCACAGTTGATGATCACGAGCAAACTTGCGAGCGACAGTTTTTTCAAGACTTCATAAAGCAATTTTGCTCGTACCCGTACAATTATTTACCACTACATTGACATGGTTGCTCGCCAACGGTCTGCACGTTCAGCTACGCTCTGCAGTGGTCATCAAGGTTTTATGTCATAATAAATAACTCCCGTTGGTGTGGTGTGAGCCAAGTGTGAAGGTACAAGACTTGAAAAAACAGAAGAGAATAAGTTCAATGTAATTGCATGGAAGATGCACGAGCTGTCCTGGTTTTGCAAGGACAATTATTCCTTTTTTCTATGTCCAACCACCTTGTACGAGCGGAGGGAACGTTAGAAGTTGGAAATTAGGACATGATGATCCATTAGTTTTTTGACGGTTTGGAAGGCTAGATCGTAGCTAGAGCCAACTAAAAGCGAGGTTAGATTTGCTAGGGTGCCATCTAGTCAAATTTACTTTAAATCCCTGCGGCGATCCTAATCGCTTTCGGCCTTTCACCTTTATGAATTGTATTATGATGTTGATTTGTACCCTCTGCCATCGGCAAAACCACTCATTCTGATCATGAACCATTTGCAGACAGCCAATCCGAATGGTCGCATCGTTCATGCTGTGTGAGCCGCGCTGCAGAGGGTACGAACCTGCATCCCTCGCAACACAAATTATTTGCACAACTCTCCCGCATTCTAGTATTTCGACAGAAGTTCCAGTTGTAGTCCTTCCATCTATAAAATGATGTCGAAGGTTTGTCCAAATTTAGATGTATCATCTAAACTTAGACAAACTTTTGACATCCTTTTACAGATAGAGGTAGTAGTCTTTTTTAAGAAAAAGATCGTGGTAATTTTTTTCCCTCCGTGCTGCAACGGGCAAAACAAATTCAGATCTGATTTATGGTTTCTTCTCCACGCGGGACCAGCGTGCTTCTCTCGTTCTCAAACTCTCATGATCGTATTTGCCGCTGCCAGCCTCTGCCCGTTGCCACAGCTTCTCTTGCAGCGCCTGCGCGTGACTACGCACTATCGTCTACCGCTTCAATAATAGAGGATGTCCGGTGGTCCAAGACAACCTCGTGTGTGTATGTATCTATCTATGAACCTCTAATGCAAATGGCCACTGATTTCACAACGAATCCAAGACAAGTAGTTCTAAACCTGTTTGGGTGAACTACTAGGAAAAAAACATGGCCATTTCATTCCCATGCCCACAGACCAAACAAAAATTACTGCTTCTACCACTGACAAACCATTACACAACTGCGAAACATAAGTAACTGAGCTTCTGAATCTGAACGATAACACAACAGCCAGGTGCATAAACTTTCAGTATCTGGCATATCAGTCAAGCTGTCCAAAGTCCAAACTGAGCTTGCAAGAGAAATAGCACCTACCTGCTCAACCCCAAGCAACCGGCAACCCTAACAAACAGTAGGAGCCATAACTTAGAAGAACAGTTACAAAAGGGATCCCACATTCGCGTTCAGTTTCGCATCAATGCGGCTGTCTTGAAAAGGATGTGATGCCATGCAGCAAATCAAGACCTTGGATGCCATGCCATATTCCCATGCAACGCATGAACAGAAGCCCCAAGGCTCACTTCCCATCTTCTTGTCCTATAAAGCTGGGGGCTAGAGGTAGGAGAGGTGGAAAAGGAGATATGAATTGAACATGGTGGCAACCCCCAGCGCCAACATTGTACCGGACACTAACAGGACGATGCCAGAAAAAGTTCTCAATCATATGCATCTCTTTGTGATCATATATTCATAGGTAGTTCGCGTCTCCAATCCATCACATCACACTGTTATACAGCGTGCATATGCTCAATCAGATCAATTAACACTAGTATGGGAATTAATCAAGCAGTGCCTACGACAGCCATTTCAGGAAACGTTCACTCTAAGCTAAACAAGGCAAACTGAGACGAGCATTACACAGCCTCAGTCAAATGGCTCAAGAGGTGCTCATCCATCCATCGCGGGTTTGTTCTCGTTGGCCTTGGGCCTCTGTTCTGTTGGTGGACATTGCAAAAACTTGCACTAGAGTGGTAGGATTTTGCTATGAAAACAAGTGGTAGTAAATCAAAATTTGAGCGAGAAAATGGTGGTTTTATGCTAAGAACTCCAAAAATAGATGAGCTTTACAAATCCTTAAATGACTCGAGACGTGCCCATTCATTCACCGCAGGTTTGTTCTCCACTGCTCTTCCATTTTCACATCATCAGAAAGATTAAGAAGTTACAAATCACTGCAACCGGGCAGCAAATTAGAAACCAAAATCACCTATAACTATATAAAAAAAAGAACAAGTAGCAAATGCAAAAAATAAAAAATTTGGGTTCCACAAAGCAAAGACATGGAGTACAGTCAAACAGTGCAAGTGGTAAATGCACTGAATAGGCTGCATGGACCCAACTAGGACTTCATTGTTCAGAACAGCAGAAAGTGCCAGGAACTGCCTTGCCTCCCGTCCACAACGGCCTTCTATGCCTTGTCTTCTCACGATGTGTCGGGGGGAAGACCCCGGGTAGGGCAATGGACGCGGAGCAGCCGGCTGGCCACTGGCCGGCTCGCGGCAAATGCCGGCTGAGGAACAGCCGGCTGGCGCCGTGGCCGGCTGGTCCGGAAGCCGGCTGACTCTAGGTCCTAGTCGGCTTGGCTACGGCCGCCAATCGTCAGGCTGGCCGGCTTCTACAAGCCATATCCGATCGGGGGTTTGTACCTCGGACCGACTCGAGGCTGGCGAGTCTTGCACTAGAAGGAACCGGGTTGGTGATCCGGGTTCCCAAAGTCCACGCTGACTTCATCTTCCGTAAAGCGCGGGGCACTGTGGAGCAATACCGCCGGACAGGCCGTCATGGTCCACGTCGATCCGTACCGGCTACGATGGGCGATGGCGACAGGGGACACCTCCTCTCCATACCGCCGACCTTGGCAGCGGATGGGACAAGCCATGAGGCCTCAACGGCTCCCGACGTCACCGCCTCGGGAAGGAGCGGAGCCGGAGCCGGCCAAGCCGGCCGATAGACTATAGGGTCTTATATGTAAAGTGCCGGTGCCTATATAAGCCGCACTACCCCTCTTGTGCAGGGGATCGATCATTCTCACTTCACTTCCACCTTTAGCGCCGCCCCGTGAGAGAGACTCTTGTCTTCCTTAGCCTCCCGAGAGCAGCGGACACGGCTCAAGGAGCAACCTTGTATTGTGAGAGCATCATATACACTCTAGCAGGAGTAGAGGTGTTACCTCCATCGGAGGGCCTCGAACCCGGGTACGTCGCCGTGTCGCTCGTCCCCATACCCGCATCCGGATACCGCCGTGAGATCTCCTAGGAACCACCTTCGTTAGCCACCCTATGGCATATGCCGTGACGATACCACGACATTTGGCGCCCACCGTGGGGCCTTCAGGCATCCTCGGCCGGTGTCTTCATCCGGACGGGCCTCACCATCACCACCGGCGAGCGAGTCGCTTCGGGCTTGATCCGGAGAATCGGCTCCCTCGACCGCGTCGGCGACAACGTCGGCCGCTTCGCCGACCGGCCCTTCCCAGCCGGCGGCAGCGTCATCTCCTTCGGCGGCCACGACGTCTACGTCACCACCGTCGCACCGCCGCGCTACCCGCGGCAGGTGCTGCGCTGCGCAAGCCCTCCTCCGCGAGCCGGCAGTAGCACTCCCGCCGGCCCCGCCGTCGTGCAAGTCATGATGGCTGGCGAGGAGCTCCCCACCAAGAACCCGCGCACCCGCGGCCCCAACCTCGGAGCGCAACGTCGACCCCAACGCCCCCGGCTCGGGCCCAAAGGCGCCCCCACCTCCATCCCGGCCGGACGAAGTCCGGACGAGTTGAGCTCCCCGCTCACCGCAGGCGGCGACGCCGCCACCGTCGAGGCGGACTCGGAAGCACATCGCCGGCTCCTCCTCCAGCAGGCCGAAGAGCCGGCTGCAGCCAAGCGCCGGCCGGCCATCACCCGGCCGTGAGTTCGAGCACGCCCATGGCTTCACGCCAGGCGGCAACAACCCCAGCCGAGCCGGCATGATCCGCAAGCGCGGACGCGGCTTAGGCGCTGAGATCGAGCGCGACGGCGCGGAAGCGCCGACTCCGTCCGCGGAGCTGCCCGTCTACAACACCCCCGACAAGAACATCCTCGCAGCCGAAGCCGCTTCGAAGGAGCTAGCCCTCCTCGAAGGAGAAGAGTTGCGCCGCCAGACGCAGCGCGTAGCTGACCTATGCCGGGCCGCGACCGAGCGGACCAAGGACCCCGTGTATGGTGCTTCGAAAGCTCCTCCCGTCCGCGCTGCTGCAGGCACCAGCAAGGACCCCCACAGAGACACGGCCGAGTCCGCCTCGCCCGCACCAAGCCGGCACAGAGACTCCCGCGACACCCGCGCAGGTTCAAGCCGGACAAGCCGGCTGGACGGCGGCCACAGCGGCCGCAGCCGCCCACCACCAAACCGGAACGAGGAGCATGACTCCGAGCTGGCGGCGCCAAGGCGCCAGCACAGGCCGGCTCCAGAGCGAACCGGCACCCGGCAGCCGGCACGTTCCCGGCTGGGCCCCCGCATCGAGCCCGTCGACGCCAGAGACCGCCTCGATCGGGCTGGTCGAATCCCGCATCGCGGAAGAGGAGGCGCCGGCTTGCCCCAAGTGCTTTGGGCCCCGCATCGCCAACGAGCCCATGCTCGACGGCTTCCAGCCTCCCCGCGACACACCCAAGTACGACGAGCACCGCCAAGCCGGAGGACCGGCCGCAGGACTACTCCACCGCGGTCGGCATCTCCGCAGGCAACAAGCGCCGGGCGGTGCGCTATTCCCCTCGATGCTCGGTCGGCTCGCGCCGCACCGGCTCAACAACCTGCCAGCCGGCAGCATCAACGGCTGGCTTGATTTCGAGGAGGCCTTCATCAGCAACTTCACCGACACCTATCGCCGGCCGGGTTGCCCTCAACAGCTTGAGATGTGCAAGCAGGGCCCGGACGAGACGGATCGCGCGTACCTGACGCGCTGGTGCGAGATGCGCAACTCCTGCGAGGGCGTGCACGAGATCCAGGCCATCAGCTTCTTCATGGGTGGCTGCCTGCCCAACACTATGCTGTGGCACAAGCTGCGCCGCAGCGAGCCCAAGTCCATGGCCGCCCTCATGGCCATTGCCGACAAGTACGCGCTGGCTGAAGAAGCCGGCAAGGCGACGGCTGAACCAGCGCCGACTCCCTCCAGGCGGGACCACCACAAGTCGGCTGAGCACAAGCCGGCAGACGGCGCCTCCCATGGCAGCCGGCGGGACAACTACCGCGGCAAGCGTCACAGCGACCAGCCGGACCGCCGGTACGGCTCCACCCACGTGGCCGCCGTAGCAGACAACGCGGCAGGCGGCAGTCGCCGCCAGAAGCAAGACCGGCAATGGAAGCCGAAGTACACCTTCGAGCAGATGCTCGACTCGCCGTGCAAGTACCACAGCGGCAAGAACCCCTCCAACCACACCACCCGCGACAGCCACTTCATGAAGCGGCTGAACAAGCGGTGAACCTCTCCCGCCTCCACCCCCGCCCCCTCCAGTCGGCGGGCCGGGTGGCGCAGCCGGCGCGGAGAACGCCAACCTCGAGCACCACGAGGCTAACCAAGTGCACCATGGCCGATACCTGGCCGAAGATGCTACCTACATCATCTTCACCTCCGAGCCCGAGGACAAGACGAGCCAGCAGAGCCGTTCCCTCGAGGTCAACGCGGTCATACCGCCGGTCCCCCAAGCACCTAAACCGGTCGAGCAGGCCATCACTTTTGATCGCCGCGACACACCGGCTGTCCCGCCGAAGCCGGGCAGCTACGCCATGGTCCTCGACCCCACCATTGGCACGACTCGGCGCAGCGTGCGTTTTCGCGCGTCCTCATCGACGGCGGCAGCAAGCATCAACATCCTCTACCGCGACACCGCCCGCAAGCTAGGCATCCAAGAAGCCGAGCTGCGTCCCACCCCCACCGTCTTCGATGGCATCGTGCCGGGCCACCGCTGCCAGCCCGATTGGCCGGATCACGCTGGAGGTGATGTTCGGGAAGCCGGATCACTTCCGCACCGAGAAGATCGAGTTCGAGGTGGTGGACCTCGTGAGTCCCTACCACGCGCTCCTGGGCAGGCCGGCCCTGACCAAGTTCATGGCGGTGCCCCACTACGGGTACCTGAAGATGAAGCTGCCCGGCCCCAAGGGGGTCATCACCATAGCCGGCGACTATCGCCGCTCCATGGACTGCGCCACGCAGAGCTCCAAGATGGCCCAGACGCCGGTCATCGCCACCGAGAAGCAGCTCATCCACGACGCCGTCGCCCTCGCCAAGGCCGCGCGAGACGGACATGCCGGCTGCGAGCAACCCGGCTGGGACGACTCACTTCCAGCCGGCCGACAACACCAAGAAGATCCTGCTGGACCCGGCGCAGCCGGACAAGTACGTCACCATTGGTGCCGGCTTGAGCAGGAAATAGGAAAGCGAGCTCACCAGCTTCCTCCGTGAGAATCGGGACATCTTCGCATGGACTCCAAGAGACATGCCGGGCGTGCCGAGGAAGTTGGCTGAGCACCACCTCCACGTCCGGCCTGAAGCCAAGCCGGTGAAGCAGCCTCTCAGGCGCTTCGCCGAAGAAAGAAGGAAGGCCATCTGTGAATAAATCGCCTGGCTGCTGGCAGCCGGCTTCATCATGGAAGTGCTGCACCCGGACTGGTTGGCGAACCCGGTCCTGGTTTTGAAGAAGAACGGCTCCTGGCGCATGTGTATCGACTACACCAGCCCGAACAAGGCGTGCCCGAAGGACCCCTTCCCCTGCCGCGCATAGATCAAGTCATAGACTCGATCGCCGGCCGTGAACTGTTGTCTTTTCTAGATGCCTATTCAGGCTACCACCGGATTCCTTTGAATCCGGATGATCAAATAAAGACTTCGTTCATTACCCCGTACGGGGCTTATTGCTACACGACTATGCCGTTCGGCTTGAAAAACGCAGCGCCACCTACCAAAGGTGCATGCAAAAATGCTTGCAGGATCAAATCGGCGTAAACGTTCACGCATATGTGGATGATGTCGTTGTAAAGACCAAGGAGACGACTACCCTCCTTGATGACTCGAGAGAAACCTTCACCAATCCGAGAAGATTCCGGATGAAGCTCAACCCGGCCAAGTGCACATTCGGCGTGCCGTCCGGCGCAGCTCCTTGGCTACCTCGTCTCTCGGTGAGGGATCGAAGCCAACCCGGAGAAGATCGGTGCCTCGGAGAAGATGGAACCGCCGCGAGTGCCTCAAGGACGTCCGGAAGTTCGCCGGCTGCCCGGCCTCCTTGAGCCACTTCGTCGGCCCGGCCGGGGGAGAAGGCACCGCCCTGTATCAATTGATGAAGAAGGCGGACAAGTTCGTCTGGTCACCGCAGGCGGATGAAGCCTTTCGTGACTTGAAGCGCGTGCTCTCAACCGCGCCAATCCTTGCAACGCCGGCTTCAATGGAGCCGATGCTATTGTACATCGCAGCCACCAACCGAGTGGTTAGCGTTGTCCTGGTGGTGGAATGCAAAGAAGCCGGCAGGGAGCAGCTGGTTCAACGCCCAGTCTATTACCTCAGCGAAGTGCTCTCCCAGTCGAAGCAAAACTACCCCCACTACCAGAAGGTCACCTACGGCGTATACATGGCGGCCAAGAAGCTCAAGCATTACTTCCAAGAGCACCCCATCAAGGTGGTTGCCACAACACCCTTGGCGGAAATTATTGGCAGCAAAGACGCCAACGGCCGGGTTGCCAAGTGGGCTCTAGAGCTAGCCGCCCACACCATCCTCTACGAGCCGCGCACAGCCATCAAGTCGCAGATCCTCGCGGACTTCTTCGTCGACTGGGCCGAGATGCAATACCTGCCGCCCGTGCCGGATTCCACACATTGGAAGATGCACTTTGACGGCTCGAAGATGCGCAACGGCTTGGGAGCCGGCATCGTCATCACCTCTCCCAAGGGAGACCGGCTGGACTACGTCCTGCAGATCCACTTCGCCGCATCCAACAATGTGGCGGAGTATGAAGCGCTCATTCATGGGCTGAAGCTGGCCAAGGAGATTGGCGTGCGTCGCATACTCTGCTTCGGCGACTCCGACTTGGTCATACAGCAAGCATCTGGCGACTGGGACGCGAAGGACGCCAACATGGCCTCATACCGCTTCACGTCCAGCAGCTATCCGGCTTCTTCGACGGCTGCGAATTTCACCACGTGCCACGGGCAAACAACGAGGCAGCTGACACCTTGTCCAAGATTGGCTCAACCCGGCAAGCCATTCCGCCGGGTGTCGCCTTGGCGGTTCTCAAAAAGCCGTCCATCATACCGTCACCGGACTCGGATTCAATATTCGTGCCGGCTGACCCGGGGGCTGCTCAGCCAAACCCGGGGGCTTCATCGCCCAAGTCGGGGGCTAACAAGCCGAACCCGCCGGCTACCATGCCGAACCCGGGGACTTCTCAGTCCAACCCGGGGGCTTCGTCGCCAAACTCGGGGGCTAGCAAGCCAAACCCGGTGACCATGCAGTCGAATCCGGAAGCTCCCACGCGGGAGGCCTTGTTGGTTAGCGTATTCGAGATAAGATGCGTACCTTCATGGGCACAAGAATTCCTCTCCTACCTCACCGACGGTGTGCTGCCTGATGATAGAGTCCAGTGCCAGGGCAGATTGAGAGAAGGGTCAAGGCCTATACAATCATCAACCACCAGCTATACAAACGCAGCCGTAAGTGGGGTGTTCCAGCCGGTGCGTCGAGCCGGCTGAAGGGATTGAACTCCTACGGGAAATCCATCAAGGAGAGTGCGGACATCACGCCTCATCCGCGAGCCATAGTGGCCAAAGCTTTCCGGCACGGTTTTATCGGCCGATCGCGCTCGAGAGACGCGGAAGAGTTGGTGAAGAAGTGCAACGGCCGTCAGCGCTTCGCAAAGAAGAGACACCAGCCGGCTTCCGCCTTGAAAACCATCCCCATCACATGGCCGTTTGCCGTATGGGGCTTGGATATGGTGGGCCCGTTCAGAACAGCGCGAGGCGGCATGACACATCTCTTGGTGATGATTGACAAATTCACCAAGTGGATCGAAGCCAAGCCAATCAAGAAGCTGGACGGCTCCACAGCCGTCACATTCCTCAAGGAAATCATCGTGAGGTTCGGCTACCCCCACAGCATCATCACCGACAATGGCAGCAACTTCTCCCAAGGCATCTTCTCTCGCTATTGCGGGGAAATGGGGATCCGGATGTCCCTAGCCTCTGTGGCGCACCCGGAGTCTAACGGACAAGTGGAGAAGGCTAACGGCTTGGTCCTAGCCGGCATCCGGCCCCGGCTGGTGGAGCCGCTCGAGCGAGCAGCCGGCTGCTAGATCGAAGAGCTGCCCAATGTGCTGTGGAGCCTGCGCACAACGACAAACCGCTCAGTCGGCTTCAAACCATTCTTCCTCGTATACGGGGCCAAAGCCGTCCTGCCGACTGATATCGAGCACGACGCGCCAAGGATCAAGCTCTACACAGAAGCCGAAGCCAAAGAAGCTCGCGAAGATGGAGTCGACTTGGTCGAAGAAGCCCGGCTGCTGGCTGCGTCCAGATCTACTATCTACCAGCAGAGCCTCCGACGCTATCACAGCCGGAAGGTCCAGCCCTTAGCATTCCGAGAAGGAGACCTAGTGCTCCGGCTGGTCCAGCGGACAGCCGGACAAAGATAAACTCGTCATCCCCATGGGAGGGTCCCTTCATCGTGAGCAAGGCAGTAGGCAATGATTCCTACTATCTCATAGATGCCCAAGAGGCTAGAGAAAACAAGCCGGACAAGGCTGACGAGGAGAATAAACGTCCCTGGAATGTCAACTTGCTCCGCCCATTTTACACTTGAGAGCAGGAATGTATGTATCCCTTGTATCCCTTTTGTAAGCTGTGAAAAAGCATGCGCCAAGAGCGCCGTCTCCGACAAGCTTTTCGCGTACTCTACTTTGTTCCGCCAATTGGCTTAAACCCTCTCACGCGGCCGGCTCAGTAATGTGATCTGGTTTCCGACAGCCGGCTTCCGATCCGGCTACAGACCGCAACCCGGCTATCCGGCTGGCGGGAGTAAGGCCTAGGGAACCGGCACGCGAAAGACGACTAATGGAAAGAGTAAAAGAGAATTGACTTGCAACTTTTCACAAAAGTGCCGGATTGCCGAAATCGGCTCGTTCGACTAAAATACTGTCGGCCTCACCCAGCGGCCCGCTCTTGATCCGGCGACGGATCGCAAGTCGGACGTACGACCGGCAAGAGCAAAGCCAAAGAGTGGGGCGGATGGGAAAAAGCGAACAAGTCGAAAGAAAGCAAGTCGGCACACAAATGATTAACAAACACATTAAAGTGTGACATAATAAAAGGACGATAATATTCATACATATGCACCCGGCATCCCGGGATTTAACAAATTGTCTTGGCAAAAGCAACAACAAAGACAGGTAAATTAAGCACCGGCTGGAGGAGGACCAGCCGGAGGAGCATCAGCGGAGCCGGCTGCCGGGTCGTCCCCAGGCGCATCTTCCGCCTCCTCATCTTCCATCTCCTCATTCTCGTCGTCAGACGGCGGGTTCGGGTCCGCAACGAAGAGGCCTTTGTCGACAAAGTCGGCGATGGCGCTGGCTTGGGCAAGCCGGGCAGTCTTGTATTCGGCCGGGAGCTTGTCCTCCACGCCGGCTCGCCGGTACTCGAGCTGCCCAAGGTCCACCTCGTTGTACCAGGAGAGGACAAATGACAGCGCCATGTCGGCTCCAGCGCGCGTGGCAGACTCCTTCCAGTCGAGGAAGCGATCCGGCGCCCGCTCCAGCCAGGAGATGAGGTTGGAGAGATCTTGCGGCACCGCCTCCGTGGGCCACAGCATCTGGACCAGCTCCTCAGCCGCCTTCCGGAGCTCCCAGCCGAGCTTGGTGATGGGCTCGACGCGGGCAGCCATGGATGCCATGTAGTCTTCCATGGTGAAGTACTCCGAGCTGCCCTCGCCAGTCGCCCGCCTCCTAGCCTCGCGCGCAACGCCAACGGCTGCCAACGCCGCATCTTGCACCTCCGGGAAGGCCGCTGCAAAGAAGAAGTACGTCAGAAATCGTCAAAGCCGAAATAAGCTGAAAAATGCGAATTTTCGAAGTCCTAAAGTAGGCCTGGCGGCAGCCGGCAAGAGCCGACTGCCCCCAGCCCGAAGATGGAATTTTCAAAGGAGAAAAGGAAAAGCCTGGCGGCAGCCGGCAAAAACCGACTGCCCCCAGCCCGAAGATGGAGATAGCGAAAAAATCAGAGTTTCTGCTGCCGGCTGCCAACCTAAGCCGGCAGCCGACAGCCGAAAGCCAGCAAAGGGAAAGGAAGAAAGAAGGAATGCACTCACCCGACAGGCCGCGGTCGAGCGCGCCAATCCCGTCCACCCAAATCTTGGCGGTGGCCGACAGCTCCGTGGTCTTGGTGGTGACCTCCTCCTGAAGCGCAAGCCGCTGCTTCTCCACCTCGGTCAGCCGCCGGCTCAGGTCCTCCACCTTCTCCTTCTCAGCCGTCCTGAGGAGGGCAAGCTCCTTGAGGTGGTTCTCCTCAAGCCGGCGCAGCCGCGCTAGCTCCACCTCAGCCACCTTAAGCTTGGCGGCAGCAGATCGGCCCGCCTCCTCGCTCTCGGCGCACTGAGCGCGAGCAGCCCGAAGATCCGCCTCCAGCCGTGGGACCTTGGCGGCTTCAGCTGCAAGGCAGCCAGAAAGAAGCGTCAGCCAACCAAGACTAAAGAAAGAAGACACCAAGTCGGAAGGAGAAAGATCTTACCCTTGACGGCCTCCAGCTCGCGAGCCAAGTTGGCCCGGTCAAGCTTGGCCTTGTGGTAGTGGGTCACGGCGCGGTTGTACAAGTTGGTGCGCCGCTCCGCCACAGCCTAAGGAGAAAGAAATCAGTCAACTAGACGAAACCCGGACCGGCTCCGAGCAGCCGGCCCATGCCTCGGAGGGCTACCAGGATAATAACCAAATTGAAAAACAGATGAAGCGCTTACCTTGCTGGCTTCCTCCACCTTGGCGACGTTGGCCGCGGTCTCGGCAGCCCTGGCCTTGAGGTTGGCCTGCAAGCCGGAGAAGAACATCTTCACCGACGCTTGGCCTGGGTTCCCCTCCCGGCTGGTCACCTCGTAGGAGTCCGCGCTGAGCCACGCTTGCTCCATAGTGCCAGCCGAGCCAAGGCTGGAGTCGGAGGCGGACGGCACGTGCAGCAGCCGGGCGCCCTTGGCCACATGCAGGCTCCCCAACGGCGCCGACGGGGCTTCCGTCCTCACCAGCGCGCGCGAGTCGGCGTCCTCCATGCGCGCCGGCTCATCCCTTGCCGGCTCCCGCCTGGCCGGCTCCTCCCTTGTCGGCTCCGGCGGTGGCGGCGCTCCGGGCGAAGCAGTTGGCCCAGTCGGCGCAGCCATCTCCGGCGCCCGAGGCTCCCCCTCCGGACTCTCCTCCAACACCACCACGCGAGGCCCGGCTCCGGCTCCGGTCGCAGGCGGCGCAGCCCTGCTGGCTCCGGCTCCGGTCGAAGGCGGCATGCCCCGGCCGGCCCCAGCGGCTGGGTCCAGAAGACGAGCACGGCGCGGGAACATGTCGTCCAGCGTCGGCTGGCGCGTCGGCTCGGCCCGCGTGCCGCGGCCAGGCGCTGAAGCCAGTGGCACAGCGAAGGAAGGCGCCCCTGCGGGAGGCGGAGTACCCGCAGGCGGCGGCGGCGTAGGCGCGCGCGACGGAGGCTGTGGCGTCGACTCCCTCCTTTGTCGCGGAAGCGGCGACACGACACGCGGGGCTTGCCGGGAGCCGCCGCCCTGAGCGAACTTGATGGGGGCCCTAGCCGAACAAATAAGAAAAAGATAAGCATAAAGAGTAAGGAAAGAAAAGGAATCAAACAAGAGAAAAAGAGAACTCACCCGGCCCGCTCCGGAACCTTCTTCGGCTGCTGCCGGCGGAGCTCTTCGCCTTCGCCTCCAAGGCGACGGTGGAGCGGGGGTCGCCGACCCGCTTCTTCCCCTTGGGCGCCAAAGTCGCCGTGGTGCTTGGCGGCCTCGCGCGCAGGGGCACGGCGGGGATTGGCCCCGTGGCGGACGTCGCCGGCTCGTCGTCCTCCTGCTGCTCTGGCGAAGGAGGCGGATTGTGCTCCCCCTGGCCGCCTAGGTCAGACGCCTGCAGCAGGTCGTCGTCGCCGGCCTGATCGCCGGCTTGGTCAGCCGGACCAGCGTGATCCGGCGTCCACCTCCTTGTCGCCAGGTCGCCGTCCTCGACGTTTTGGCGGTCGAAGAGCTAGAAAAACAGAAGACGTAAGCAAACAGCAAGCCGGAAGTCGGCAGAAAGAGAAAGAAGTCGGCCAAGCAGCCGCAAGCCGGAAGTCGGCCAGAACAACAAGCTTACCAGCTCGGGCGGCAGGTCCCTCGCTGCGGGCGCCAGCCCGTAGTTCCGACTCCTCGAGCATGTTCGCCTTGGTGATGTTGTTCACCCGGCGGGCCACCTGGGCCTTGGTGAGCGGCGCCTTGGACGTCCGGGTCGGGTCGAACCGGCTGGACATGTGCCCAATCTTGTGGGTGCGCATTTGGAGCGGCAGCACCCGGCGCTCGGCGATGGTGCAGAGGAGGTCCTCGGCGGTCAGCCCGTTCCCGACGGCCGCCCCCAGGAAATCCCAGAGTTGGCTCACCTCCGCGTCCGGGTCCGTCGTGCGGGCGTTGTAGCCCCAGTTGATCCGGCCGACTGGAGGAGCCGGATTGAACTCTGGCAGATTGATCCGGTCGAAGAGCGGGCTCTCGTTGCGCACGTAGAAGAATGACATCTGCCAATTCTTCACCGAGTCAACGGTTGGAATCTTGGGGAAGGGCGTACCCGGCCGAGAGTAGATCGAGGCGGCGCCGCAGGTCCGCAGGTGGCCGTCGGTGGTCTGCGCCTTGATAAAGAAGAGCCGGCTCCAGAAATCTATGTCTGGCCACAAGCCGGCGTACGCCTCCATGAAGGCCACGTAGCAGCTGAGGAGGACGCAGGCGTTGGCCGGCAAGTGGTGCGGCTGCAAGCCGAAGTAGTCGAGGAAGTGGCGGAAAAAGTTGGACGCCGGCAGGCCCAACCCACGGTCGAGGTGCGCGCCGAAGACGACGCGCTCGCCGGGCTCCGGCTTGGGCTCCACCTCCGCGCCGGGCGCCCTCGTGGCCACCGTCGATGGGATCCGGCGGAGGCGCACCAGGCGCTCGATGTCGTCGTCCCTCATGTACGACCCCCTCCAAGATCCGCTGGCGGAGGCCATTGACGAAGAAGAAGAAGAAGAGGACCACGAGAGGCGAAATGGAGAAGAGGAACCTCGCGAGGCCGGCGGCGACGGCGGCGGCGAAGGGCGCACGGTTGAAACGCGGGGCCCCGTGGCGCCGGCTCGACGGAGTGGCGGCGCCGGCTTGACGGAGATGCGCTCGCCGGAGTTCGCCAGTGAAAAACGTTCGCCGGGGCAGCGAGGAGCTCGAGCGCGAGGAAGAGCGGAGCGAGAGCACAAGCGGAGCAAGGACGCGAGGAAGAAGAAGAAGTGCGAAAGTGCCGCCTCGATCCCCCCCGCGAGGCATTTATAGCCGGCCGGGGTGGACGGTTGGCCTCCAAGTGGCGGACGTGGCCACGTCGCCCGGATCTTCTGCGCCATAACTCCCCCCACGACCGCTGCGGTTACCAGAAACTGCCACACCACGTCGCCCACAACCGCACCGGATCCGGAGGAGACATTGATGTGACCAGACGAACCGGCGGCAGAGCCCTGACGTCAGACCGGTCAAGTCGGGTGCAGGACCCGAGGCGGCGGAGACTCCGGCGCGCCGCAAGCCGGAGCCGGACATTAAGTTCAACTCAGCCCAAAATTTGCCCAGCAAGGCGGAGATATCGCCAAAACTTGTGAGAAAGCAAAAGCTGCATAAGTGCAAATAGTGGCCGGCTAGGAGCAGCCGGCCGGAACGAGCCGGATGAGGGCGCAACCGGCTGAATGGAAATTCTCAGTCGGCCCCTCCAAGTGCCGTCAAGTATATTCGAGAAGCCAGGAAAACCTGCCTAGGTCCTTCTAAACGCAGGACCTTGCCGACTTCGGGGGCTAATGTCGGGGGAAGACCCCGGGTAGGGCAATGGACGCGGAGCAGCCGGCTGGCCACCGGCCGGCTCGCGGCAAAGGCCGGCCGAGGAACAGCCGGGCCGGCGCCGTGGCCGGCTGGTCCGGAAGCCGGCTGGCTCCTAAGTCCTAGTCGGCTTGGCTACGGCCGCCAATGCTGTAGCTGGGCCGGCTTCTACAAGCCATATCCGACTGGGGGTTTGTACCTCAGACCGACTCGAGGCTGGCGAGTCTTGCACTAGAAGGAACCGGGTTGGTGATCCGGGTTCCCAAAGTCCACGCTGACTTCATCTTCCGTAAAGCGCGGGGCACTGTGGAGCAATAGTGCCACGCGCCGGACAAGCCGTCATGGTCCACGTCGATCCGTACTGGCTACAGTGGCTGATGGCGACAGTGACACCTCCTCTCCGTACCGCTGACCTTGGCAGCGGATGGGACAGGCCATGAGGCCTCAACGGCTCCTGACGTCACTGACTCGAGAAGGAGCGGAAGCCGGAGCCGGCCAAGCCGGCCAGTAGACTATAGGGTCTTATATGTAAAGTGCCGGTGCCTATATAAGCCGCACTACCCCCTCTCGTGCAGGGGATCGATCATTCTCACTTCACTTCCACCTTTAGCGCTGCCCTGTGAGAGAGACTCTTGTCTTCCTTAGCCTCCCAGGAGCAGCCGGACACAGCTCAAGGAGCAACCTTGTATTGTGAGAGCATCATATACACTCTAGCAGGAGTAGAGGTGTTACCTCCATCGGAGGGCCTCGAACCTGGGTACGTCGCCGTGTCGCTCGTCCCCATACCCGCATCCGGATACCGCCGTGAGATCTCCTAGGAACCACCTTCGTTAGCCACCCTATGGCATATGCCGTGACGATACCACGACACGATGCAGGTGCCCTTGCCTCTCCACCACGGTGCGATATCTGCGGCTATCGTCGCCGTGAAGAAGTACCATTCTTGCTTCTCCCCGGTGGTAGCAGGGAGCTGTTAGCCTGCAATCTAGATTTAGATGGCGAGGAGCCGAGGAGCTTGTCATCCACGGGGAACTCCCTGAAACGTTACAACTAGGGACCACCAAGAATCAGACCACTCTTAACGCTATGAAGATGCAAAGCTGTGAAAACGAAGCAGAATGAAATTGAAAAAAAATCAATGTCTAGTTCACGATAAGCTGGTAACAGATTTTGCCCTCAATTTTGGCAAACGAAGATGTAGCTCTTCCGCATGCACTTCTGCGGAATTCTCCACCACTCCGGCAAACTGAAACATCGCAGGACACATGCACTTTCACACCGAAACAGGATAAAAATTCCCAGGTTCCGCCCAACAGTTTGGCAAACAAATATAGATCTCACATGCAATTTCAAACAAATATGCTGACAAAACATTGCAATCAAACAAATGTGCATAAAATGCTGCAATCGGACCAATATGCTGCCAAAACATCACAACACGCAACCAGGGGCATTTCGGTTTTCAACTACTATGTGCCAGAAGGTACCAATTGTTGCGTACACAAAAGATCATTACAGATAAACACATTTAAATGTTTGGATCAACATAGAGGAGAACACAACCAGACGTCACATGAAAGGGCATCAAACAGGTCGGCAGCACTTACACAGCGAGCTATCAAAAGGATCAGCCATCCACATATCATGGATGTGCTTGTTATAGTAAAGTTCGCACAATCCACTATCACGTTCAAAATGAAATCTAGCATCTCTAGAAGCTTTCCTATCCAGTTGTAGCCGCCTGCGTTCATTAGCCATCCATTTCTTGTTGAAACTAACACAGACGCCAAATTTCATTACCTTGAGCACCTTTGCATTCAAAACAAAGAACTTGGCGAAGTTAACATCTGGTCTCTTGCCTTGATAGGTGTTTAATACTATTACTTTGAGATGGAGTTCAAGGCATTCCATAGGATCAAGTGTGTCATATTGCCGCACATTCTCAATATCTTTGTAAGGACATGACTGCAAAAGAACAAATTAAGTATAGTGGCCACTTAGGTCGCAGTAAAAAGGTAATTTATTGTGCGGAATATAGGAGTAACTTCCTCATGCCTGGCATCTAATCACATCTGCATTACTTGCATGATGTGTGAACTAAGAATTATTGAATTTTTTTTTCCTCAATACTGCTTTCAACTTACAAAAGTGTCTTCCTTTTAACTCCAAAATCTCCTACATGTTGTTTTGACTAGATTTGTCGTCGTAAGATTTGGGTAAAATTACCAATGAATACTTTCTGGAAGTTAATCACACCAAAAATGTAATAAACATTTTTACTGTATGTCACATACTAGCATACAGACAGATATATGACTGATGAAATTTATAACAGCTTTGAATAGGTTTAACTCCGGTCTAATTTTACACCTGCAGTGATTAACATTTAACAACAAAGGTTACCTGGATGTATAGCTTCTCCATGCAGGGAAAGCATCTAAGGAGTCCAACAATCGAGTCCAGATTGGGACCAATGGATTGTAGAACCAAGATTTTCACTTTGCGCATGGACGCAATCAAGCTGATGGGGACCATTTCCTGGAGAAAACCGACAGACATCAAGAAATTGCAAATAGGAATGCCCAGATGCATGCCTATCACAGAAGGAGAAGGCTTGTTCTACCTTAACAATTATGCTTCCAAGCACAATTCTGGAAATTCCGCTGGACAGGTATCCAAACACCATCAATTCCGGCGCCGCGATGACCCTGATTCTTCTCGGGCCACCCTCTGCTCCAAATGGAACCAATCTCTCAAGGCAAGGTGCATCCTCAATGATAAGCTCCTCGAACACAATATCTGTTTCAGAAATCCGATAAGAAACAGAGACACCAATACTCCGAAGAGTCGGTGAGACGATCCGGACGCTGCTGAACCCATGGAGCTCCTCAAGCTGAAGGCTCTCGAGCATAGTACAGCCAGCCAACAGATGGTGGATGGCTGCCTCCGAGATGGTAACATTCCAGAGCTTGAGGTGCTTCAGCCGAGGGAGAAGAAGCGCAGGGGCAGCATTAATCTCGGGGAAATCACAGCCGCCGATGCTGGCGAAGCGCAGGGTAGGCGCGAAGCGAAGAGCAGACGGGGGCAGCGGGCGCGGTGGCATGATGGTCCCATAGAACTCAAACTCCTCGAGGCCATCAAGCACGGGGGATCGGAACCAGCTGTCGAACTTGGAGTACAGGTCATGGCGGAGGCAGATGTTGTCAAGAGAGAGGCGGCGAGCTGGGCCAAGGTGTGTGGCAAGGATGTTGGAGACGATGGGGATGAACTTGCGTTCTTGTACGGAAAGGTTGAGGTCTACGGAGAGGTTGAGCGGGGCGGAGCGCCAAAGGTGGCGCCACCGTGAGGAGAGAAGGGTTGTCCGTGCGGCGTCCTTGATGGGAAGGAGGGAGATAATGCTGCCGAGGATCTCATCGGGGAGGCGGCTGATGAGTTCGAGATTTACATCATCTCCGCTGCCAGCACCATCCCTGATCGCTGGAGGTTCTTGCAATTCGGGCTCGTCACACCTCCGCTTCTTGGATTCTGATGCCACTACATTGTCCATGGCCACCGGCACGAAAAAAGATCTGCATAAGAACAAAAGCACATTTACTAAAGAAGAGCACAATAACACAAGTACTTTCCCTACCACACCATGGGACATTTCATCCACGAAGCGTACAATATCACTTTATATGAGTTTGTAATGCAAAGAGTTCAAAGATGTAAACACATCACAAAAATTAACTTTGATTTAGGAAACTAGGCCGTTCTTTACCTACAAAGCATGTGCAGTGCCAAACGCAAAACAGCTCATTTTGCATATACTGCCATGCACGAACATTATTCACATATAAAATAAAATAAAATAAATGTTGGGTTTCATATCTAACCTACCCCAACTAGCCATACCAGAACATTATTCACATATACAAATTTTAAAAAATGACTAAAACTTTTGATACAATGTGTGAAGCTGCTGATTGCAGTGGCTGTAGGAATTTTCTTAGCAACCAAATAATCGGTAGTATCTCTAACTTGATGATACAAACATGCTATGAGCACATAATGATCTAATTGATGTCATGCACTGATCCAAACATGTGATTCTCTTGGAAATACACAAACTGGTTGGATGTGATAGCAAATTTTTAATGTGTTGCACAAGCTTCATCCCGGAAAGCACAATATTTTGTATGAGCATCATCTCAGAACCACAATAACAAGCATATATCAGAGATTCATGAAACCATTATATGTTAGGTTGTCCATATGTAACAAGTTTTCAGTTTGAGCTAAATATTAACCAGATTTTGCCCAACACTTGGGCAAACAAAAAGATTGCATGACACATTAAATGTCTAGTTCATGATAAGCAATAATCCCAGTTTTTTGCTGACCACTTCGGCAAACCCAAACATAGCTCTTTTACATGCACTTCCCAAGACCAAATAGCCCCAGATTTTGCCCAAGATTTTGCCAAAGTAAACCATTACATGACACCATACAAGAAATCTAATAGATTGCACTGTGAATGTACTAGAAAATTATTACCTAAATGTTCTTTAGCTGAATAATCACATGAAATCAGTGACCAACTCTAAAGAATGGAAAATAAGAAATTATTGGGGGGACGCAGAAGTTTTTATACATATATTCCCCATTTTTGGAACCCCTATCTCCTGTGGAGCATAGCTCCCACCCTACCTCTCCCATTTTTAGTTACTGCCCTGAGGCCTACATACCCGCCCCCTCTACTTGGTGATGAACCTGCTGAGACCGAGGTCTATAAACCAGTGTGGATCTCTGTAAGGAAGCGATGGGGGACTAAAGATACTTCAGCTCTGTCACGGGTAGCTCTTACCAGAATAGCCGACGGCCGGTGCCTCCCCCGCGCGTCGCCGGCGCATGAAAGGACGGAAATGGCGCCGCCGATGCGCCTTGCCTCCGTCTCCCTCCACCCCCTCCTCGGTTGCTGGTGCCGGTGGCTCACCCTCGACCTCGGTCGATTAACTACCGCACCAGCCTCGAACTAGCCGGTCTGATGGTGATGGAGAGAAGAAGTCTCGGCGGTAGAGAAGGCGGCGGCGCTGGGCTCCGATTTGTGTGGGAGTGCTGCGCGTCGGGCCAAAAGGATTGCAATTGAATGGGCCTTCGACAGAAGGGCCTTCTGCGGAACAGGCCCACGGGTACAGACGTCCAAGCCGACGTTTATTCTCCTTGTTTCATTGTTTCTGAAACTGAAATTATGTTTCATTGTTTCTCCAGCACATGTCAAGTGTCCCAAATCAGAAGCTCAACGAAAAGAAGAAATTTATCCATCACCCTTGCTTGACTTCGCCACTTCTCCCCTTCTCCTGAGACATGCGGCATGGGAGGCGACTCCGTTTGGTCACATCTCCCTCCGCTTGCCACTAAGGAAACATGAGAGAGGGGACCCCGTTCCTCAGCTCTAGCTTGGTATTTACGTATTGAGTTAGTATGTCGTGGCGCACCATTGGGATGGTGGGAGTGGCACCCGGGCGATTAAATCTACCTCCGCTACACTGCCACAACGGTGGTATTCTTCATAGCGGCGTCTCGTAGTTGATTGCATTGTGTGCTTGCCAACCCTTTAGATTGGCAGCGTTACGGTTCGTAGATAGCATCACAGAGGCGACGGCAGCTCCATCAGATGTGTATGTTTTCTTGCTCTATCCATGTTGTTGCAACATTATCTTCAGCGCCATGGTGGAGCAAGGAGGATTTGTTCAGGTGTTGCCTCGCGAGTACGACATGTAGTTGTGGTGGTGCCATCGTGTGGTTGAAGATGGCGACCCTAAAGTTTGGAACGTGCTTCGTGGATAGTGGATCTAGTGTGATATCTCGACTACGTGTCGACGGAAGGAGATGGATCTGGGGCCGGGAAAGCACGAGGAAGATTCCTAGCCGACATGCCATAGTAGTATGTGTATCGCAGTGCGTGGTAGGCCTGATCTTCAGTTAAAAACCCTTGATGGTGTTGGTGCTTCTCAGTTCTCACTACAAAGGAAAGTCTCCCATACCTGGCGACTTTTTTTGGACGACACAAGAGAAAAGTAAATGCAAAATTATTTTTGGTTGATAGATGGTCCGTGGCTAATTAACACGCGGACGTAGCTTTGTTTATCGTTGCGATGTGTTATTTGGGACGTCTATATGTACCGCAAATTATTTAGATGAGGGGTCTACCGTGGTTTTCACT
>NC_061510.1:153161163-153202839 GCF_022539505.1 Lolium rigidum | reverse complement strand
TTGTTTACTATAATCACCACTTCTTTGTCTACGTTACTCTGCTTGCTTGTTATTTCACTACGCTCTTGCTATAAAACTGTTACTACTTGATAAACTCCTGCGAGCAAGTCTGTTTCAGGTGCAGCTGAATTGACAACTCCGTTGTTAAGGCTTTCAAGTATTCTTTGTCTCCCCTTGTGTCGAATCAATAAATTGGGTTTTACTACCCGCGAAGACTGCTGCGATCCCCTATACTTGTGGGTTATCACCCCTGTACAAAAGCACAAGAGGCATGGCTGTAGGATCCTCACTAAATTCTCTCATGTCTTCTTTGGTGGCTAATGAGACTAAGGAATTCACTCTCTCACTTTTCGTTATATCACTCACAACATTACAATTCTCTCGCCTATCTAATGAAGCATCCTCCAAGTTGACTTCAACTTTCTGACGAGACTCATTGAAAATTTGCTGTGGTGTCATAGGCTGTAAATTAATTTTCTTGCCCTTGAACTCCAAGTGATATGTATTAGCACGGCCATTGTGTTTCACAGAACGGTCATAGAGCCAAGGCCGTCCCAATAGTAGGTGACACACCGTCATAGGAACGACATCAAAATCAATGCAATCCTTATACGGTCCAATAGCAAACTCAACACGCACCATGTGGTTTACCTTCATCTCACCATTGTCGCTCAACCACTGAATATAGTATGGATGCGGGTGCGGTAGATACTTCAACTTCAGCTTGGTACACAACTCCTTGCTTGCTTTTTTTTTGAGAGACCTTGCTTGCTAAATTGCGGCAACTCCCGCCATCAATAATGACCTTGCAAGCCTTGTCAGGACCAACTAAAGCCTTTGTTTGGAACAAATTGCAGCGCTGAGTAGATGCACTAGGCAACACATTAAGAGCACGCTGCGACACAACAATGGTGCGAGCATCAGACGGATATGCATCTTCACCATCAGTGTCATAGTCATCATCTTCTGGAGCATTAGGATCAACATCATCTCCAGTCTCATATTCATTGTCCCCATTGATAATCATGACTTTGCGGTTAGGACAATCTCTCTTAAAGTGACCCTTGCCACCACATGTATGACAAACCATATCACGGTTACGCGCAGTAGACACATTAGAGCCACTCGTACTTGCAGCAGATTCGGACTTCTTTGTGTTAGACACATTGGAGACCGGCTTACTAGGCGAAGTAGAGTAAGGTGCGGAGCGCGTCGAAGGCGCCGGTGCCGAAGATGGTGCCGCGCGGGGTGTGAAACTCCCACCTCCTGTAGCTCGACCTTTGATCGTTGCTTCGTCAGCCAACTGTGATTCAACTTCTCTTGCATGATGTAACAATTGATTCATATTGGTGTAGCTGTAGTGACGAACAATGCCTTTGATATCATACTTCAAACCGTTGAGGAAACGCTGCATTGTCATCTCGAGAGACTCACGGTCACGGCCACGCTGCATAAGCATCTCCATCTCCATGTAGTATTCATCCACAGTCTTCACCCCTTGTCTCAATAGAGTCAGCTTATCATATTTATTCCGCAAGTAATTTGTAGGCACAAAACGAGAAGTCATCGCCTCCTTCATGGCACACCATGTGCGTATAGGTTGCTCACCATCCTCGTCTCGGTTACGAACAAAAGCATCCCACCAACGCAAAGCATAGCCATCAAATTCGGAAGAAGCAAGCTTGATTCCGATCTTCAGTATAATGTGGATGTAAGCTCCACAACTTCTCAAACTTGAGCTCCCAAGTGAGGTATTCTTCAACATCAGCTCCTCCTTCAAACTTGGGTATAGAAAACTTGGGCTTACCCAACCCATCTTCCTCATCTTGTCCACGAACATTGCGGCCAAGTGGAGCCCAACCGCGAGGACGATTACCACGTGGCGCATCACGAGCATTGTGTGCGTCATCTTGAAGCTCAGGATCTTCGTCATCTTCTTGTTGTTGTTGCGCGGTCAGATTCTCAACAGCTAAACGCAAATCAGCAAGACTGCGTTTTACATCCGTCATTTGATCTTGCATTGTAGTGACGGTCACATGAGTAGCATCCAGCTTTTGGAAGATCTCTTCAACCTTCCCATTAAGCACATCGTCCTGAGCGCGGAATTCACGTCGCATCTCATTACGAAGAGCCGCATACTCCCTCCATGTGATGATATCGGCAGCACTCTTGTTTTCCTGGTTAACAAGTTTATGATCACTAGCAGACATCATTAGTAGATTAGTGCACTAAATCAAAAATATATGGTGGTACTCTCACAACTCACTCAAAACTGATAAGAAAAGGAGATCTTACCGTTCCAAAGTAAATTAGTGTTGCTTACCACTTGTAGTAACAACTAGTGCACGGATGTAGCGAAGCGAATATCAAGGGTATAAGAACAAATCACACGACAAAGCAGGGTATATATGGGGCTGTAGGTAGGCTACCTATTTGCACCAATAACAAGCTCTAGCGCTGACCGTAGACAACCAATGATACTCACTCAAAAAGGCGATATAATGGGGCAATGCAACTATATGTGGGAAAGGTTGCAATGCACAAGAGAGACACTAGCAAAGCCCAACGAGACAGGCACAAGATTGCTCAACTACAGGTGCAGTAAAGTAAACTTAGGCCTTCACTTGATTCAACTAGCACTACACTTTTCTTTTTGGATTTTTCTTTTTGTAACACATGCAGCTATGTAGCTCTTTTTGCTTCTTTTCAATTTTCTCTCTCTCTTTTTTTTTTGATTTTCTGACACAACTCCTGGATAACACGGCCAACAGAAATATGCAGCACCGATAACCTAACGAGCAGCCTGTCGAGCGGTAAAACTAGTCTCTTATGGGGAAGTTCCTAGTCACTTTATATCGAAAGGCTGTGTCTATGGTTGGGAACAAGCACATTGTACGCTATGTGGACTCGGAGTAACAAAAACTTGACACTAAACGACAAAGTAACACAAGATGATAGAGTAAACTCAAACCCTAAAATACTAGATGGAAAGAAAAGATACGCAAAAACAACTACGAAAAGCAACTAAAACTTGAAATTAGTGCAATCTAAGGCTATGGCAAACCCTAACCCTAACTTTTTATGGCTTTTTCTGGATAGGAAAACACTCACAACTCAACTATGGGGTGGATTGTGGATGGCTTACCGAGAAAAACTGGAAATCTGATACCAAGATGATAAGGGGTGGCCCGATCTTCTCAGTAAGCAATGGGGGTGATGATGATCACGGGGTGATGGCAGAGGAGAAACACGAAGATGAAGTGAATGATAACTTGTATGACGCAACGAGATCTCTCGATTGGTCCCTGTCGCCAATGCCACAACTCTCAACCCTGCAAGATATTCGCAACTCCACACACTTGCGCACGACATAGCCCCCGACCACGAAACGGTAAGTTGCAATCGTCTAATTCCCAATGGAACAACAGATCACACAAGACTTTTTCAGGATCTACACAATATCAAGCAATATGGTGTAGGGATTCAATAGTTTTGCTAGAGCAAACAACTAAGAACTAGGGTTTATCTTGAACGTGGTCTAAAGCAGCTAGGGGGGCGTCCGGGACGACTTCTGGTCGAAAAGATACAAGAATAACCGACCCAGAATAGATCTGGTCGAGACAGACTCGGACGAATCCGGTCTGGAATCCGGTCAACCGGGCCAGGGACCGGGTCGGCCGGTCTGGCATCCGGTCAACCGGTCGGCAACCGGAAACTTCGCAACTTTCCGGTTTTTGCCGGTACGATGCATCCCATCCGGTTGGCGGCTGGTCAACCGGGCCAGGGACCGGGCTGGCCGGTCTGGAGGCCGGTCTAACCGGGTGCTGGACCGGCCTGGACGTCGTCTTCTCCTCTCGCGCATGCCTCCCGCTCCTCCCTCGCGCTACCATGAGATATATTCATGTCCAGCTCCATGTCCAGCTTCACGTCCATCTTGACGTCCGTCTTCATGTCCAGCTGCTCCTCTACTCCTCGTGCGACGCTTGTCTCCTCTTGATACCTGATGATACATAAGTAATAGGACTTAGGCAGTATAAAGTTCTCATCAATCAAAGTACCATTTAGAAACAAGTTCACATGTTCTTTAAGTAGCTTTGCACGAGCCCTTGTAATTGGTCCAATCCGAACTTCATTGGACTTGAGCTTCACAGCAGGTTCATCTTCATTTATCAATGACGGAGGTAGTGGTGTAGTAGGGATGTCCTCATCAACAAGTCTATCGATGTTTATGTTATCCTTCATGGAGATTCCTGTGGGGGTTCGAAAAATACTAGATTTTTATAGATCTAATTTCTTCTGGCAATCTGATGAGAAAAAGAAAAGATATAGACTATCTAAATGGAATAAAATATGTAGACCGAAAGATCAGGGAGGTTTGGGTATTGAAGTTCTGGAATTAAAGAACAAATGCTTACTGAGTAAATGGCTTTACAAACTTTTAACTGAAGAGGGTATGTGGCACCAAATTTTGCACAACAAGTATCTACACTCTAAAACTTTACCGCAAGTTGAGGCGAAACCTACGGAATCGCCTTTTTGGAAAGGTCTTATGAAAGTAAAATCTGATTTTTTTAGTAGAGGATTTTTCAAAGTTGGCGTTGGTTCTTCGGTGCGCTTTTGGGAGGATGTCTGGCTAGGGGATGTTCCTTTATCACAACAATATCCCTCTCTTTACAATATTGCACAACATAGAGATGTTTTGGTTTCCACAGTGTTGGCTCAAAATCTGTTGAACATTACTTTCAGGAGAGGCCTTAGTGATCATAAATATATGGAATGGTTGCATTTGTGTCAACAACTTAGTACCATTAATCTCACAGATGAACCTGATAAGTATGTATGGAAGCTTACAGAGTCGGGAATGTTTACTGTTAAGTGTATGTATCTTGATTATATGAATGGTCATACTAGATTCTTACGCAAATATTTGTGGAAACTCAAGATCCCTTTAAAAATAAAAATCTTCATGTGGTTTCTTAACAATAAGGTCTTACTTACTAAGGACAATTTGGCAAAACTTAGGTGGACAAGATCTCAAAAGTGTTGTTTTTTGTACTGATGAAACGGTCCACCATTTGTTTCTTGCATGCCCCTTTGCTACTATTATTTGGCGGATGATTTACTTTGCTTATAATATTCCGCCACCTACTAGTATCAATAATATGTTTGGGAACTGGTTGTATGGAGTTTCGAAGAAAGATAAGCAGAAAATTAGGATTGGTATATCTGCTATATGTTGGACAATATGGAACACTAGAAATGATATGATTTTTAATAATCAAAAGGGTACTAACTTTTTGCAGGTAATTCTTCGAGCTGTGCATTGGATACAGTTATGGGCTTTCCTGCTACCGGAGGAGCAGCGCAAGGATATGGATATTGGCTGCAACAGACTGCTGGTGCTTACTCAGGACTTCTATTACCGGGCTACTGGGTGGCGACACATTAATAGTATAGAGTATGGCTAGCCTATTTAGATGTTCGCTGTTCCATTGGTTGATTTATGTGGCAACCATGACGGACCCATGATTGTTTTTTCTTTCTTTCGTACTTGTTACTTGATACTGGATACTTTATATGCTTAATAAAAGGTTGTGTGTATCAATTGATGCAGAGGCTGGGGCTGTTGCTCCTTTATCGAAAAAAATACTATCTATTTATACATTGGACTACTTCAGATTAAGATTTTTTTGGAAAGAAGATAGGAAGAAAAAAAACCCCGGTTAACAACTTGGAATGTAGTTTGCCGCCCTAAAGATCAAACAGGTCTAGAGATTCATGACCTCGAGGTCAAGAACAAAGTCCTCCTTGGTAATGGATTTTTTCAGGCCTCTTAGCGAAGATGGGGTGTGGCAAAAGTCTCCTTAAGAGAAAGTATGTAGGCTCATGTGCATTGTCTCAGGTTTATTAGAAACCAAGTGACTCACACTTCTGGACTCGTCTTATGGCGACGATTTTTTTTTCTTCCCTTACGGTTCATTCCCTATAATGGATGGTTCGGAAATAAAGTTCTTAGAGGATAAATGGCTAGGTAATGCCATGGTTCAAGAATAGTATCCATCTTAATATTGTGCGCCTCAAAAACGATAAGATCGCTAAAGTGTTGGAAACTTCTCCATCAAATGTAATGTTCAAAAGAGATCTCATTGGTCCAAAGCTTACATCTTGGAATTGGTTGCTACAATATCTAGCTTTAGTCCATTTGACGTAGGGTCTGATGAGTTTCGATGGAATTTGCATAAGAGCGGTAAATTCTCTGTAAATTCTACGTATAAAGCATTAATCTAGCCACTAGATGTACCGACGAATAATAACAAAAAAAATGTTGGAAGATGAAGATACCACTAAGAAATGAAGTTTTTGCGTGGAATCTTCATCGAGGTGTAATATTCACCAAAGACAACCTTGCAAAATGTAATTAGCACGGAAGTGAAAAGTGTGCCTTTTGTCAATATGAGGAGAGTGCCACTTATTATTCCGATACAAATTTAGGTGAGTTATCCAGATAGGTTCTACTTTATACACACCACACATCATTGCAAATATATTAGACAATTGGCTAAATAGCGTGGATCATATGTTTAAGCTACTTATTAGGTTATGGGTGGTTGTTGTTATTTGGTCGCTATGACTATGTAGGAATGACAATGTATTTAATGATAAGAATTCTTCTCTCATGCAGGCTATCTACCGGTGCATAGCTACACTCCATTCCTGATCATCTCCGCGATCTGTTTATGAAAGTGTCTACATGGTTAAGGACGCACGACGAGGAATACTTTTATCCAACATGGATGTCAACGTAATTACGGATTGACCCTCCATCACCTTAGGCGCCTCTACGATGGCAACAGGTCTACTCCCCACCGGGGAGTGCCTTCTCATACTCATCCCCATTTAATAATTAGGAGATTTTTTCTCATCCCCATCCCCATTATGATCTTCTCATAATTTTGATGTTACATGTTTTACACATAAAAAATAAGCAACTTTTTTTTTGAAAAGGATTATGTATTAATCAAGATGAAAAAACATGCTTACATTCGCGCATAGCTAGTTCCGACACGCGGGAAGGAACATGACCCTGCAACAAACCACTACATAACTCCCTACTCGCAAATTTTGCAATCTCATGAGCTAAGTTATTAGCATTCCTATTCTTATAAGCTAGAATGACATTTTTTCCTTCTGGTATCAGGCGGTTGAAATCCTCTGCGATGAATCTGGCATCTGATCTATCTTCGCTGTCAGGCTTGAAGATGGACAGCAAGGATTGACAGTCCGTTTCAATAATTATCCGGTTATTAGTGTCGTTGATGGTAAGCTTCAGGCCTTCGTAACAGGATATTGCCTCACATACCTGTGCACTTCTGCAGTGTTCAATTCTACCCCAAGCAGATGCTAAGACTCTGCCATCATGGTCTCTTGCTACAGCTCCCCATGAGCCAGATGATTGTTCTATCGAGAAACTAGCATCGATATTGACTTTTGTCCAGCCAACATCAGGTTTCTCCCAACTTCCCAATTGGTCTTCTTTAGCTTGTCTTTTCTGTCTTTGCGAGTAGTATACATCACAGGTTTTTTACCTTTTCTATCCCCTTCAGCTCCTCCATTTTTTATCAACTGCATCGAGTCATGGTAGTTTTTCACAAAAATTGCAGAATGTGATATGCTTGCATCTCCTTTACCAAAGGTACAGTCATTTCGGTGATGCCAGGCACGCCACCATAAGAACATAACTTTCGCTTTCATATCTTCATTCAGGTTGTCCAGGAGGACAAGTACCCAATCTTTGCCTGTATATCTCATTGCATAATCGAAAGGTAGAGACCAGACTTTCCTGAGCTCTTGTCGTAGGGCTTTCGCAACTGTACAATCCATGACTGCATGATGACCAGTTTCAACATCCATACCACAAATATGGCATGTTGGGACTATATTAGGGATACGCCGACTGCGGTTTTCTTGCACAGCAAGGGAGTTAGTCGCTAGTTTCCAAGAAAACACCTTTACCTTCGGTGGTACATTCGCCTTCCAAATGCTTTTCCACAGGTTGCGATCACCATTTGTGCTGGAGCTGTTGCTTGCCTTTATACCCATTTTCTCATTGAGAGCTAGCTTGTATGCACTTCGAACAGAGAACTGTCCTGATTTCTCAAACTGCCATGAGATGAAGTCCTCGCTATCACTCTGTGGTAGTCTTATTTTTAAAACCTCCTCTGCATCATGAGCCATGAAGATTTGCTTCACCACATCTTCCTTCCATTCTCTGTTATCCTGGTCAATGATATCTTTAACTTTCCTAAGGCGAGACTTTGATAGATTTTTTGTAATCTTAAACTCCCCTCTAGGAATCCAATTATCCCGCCAGATCCTAACTTTCTTTCCATTACCAATTTTCCACACAATTCCTTTTTTTAATAATTCAAGACCATGGGTGATTCCCTGCCAACAAGGTGATGGATTTTGAATAAAAGCTGTGTCTGTGAGCTCACCTTTAGGGTAGTACTTTGCCTTCATCGGTCTTGCACGGAGGTCGTCGGGGAAGGCAATTAGGCGCCGAGCTTGTCCGGCCAACAATGCTTGGTTGAAAAGCTTGAGATCCTTGAAACCCATTCCTCCTTGGTATTTGCTCTTTGTGAGATTTTCCCAGCTTGTCCAGTGGATATTCCTTCGGTCATGCTCATCCCCCCACCAGAATTGTCTTATCAATTGCATCAGTTCATCACATAGCCCTACAGAGAATTTGAAGACACTCATGGTATATGTCGTTATAGCTTGCATAACTGCCTTAATTTGTACCTCCTTCGCTGCACCTGAGAGATATTTTTCCGACCAATCAGACATTTTCTTCTTATAAGTCTCTTTTATTGGAACAAACTTGTCATTTTTCATACGTCCTTCTGGTACAGGTAAGCCCAGATATTTCTCCTCAAAGCTAGTGTTTTGAACATTTAAAATCTCCATGACCTTTTTCCCCTTTACTTCAGTGACATTTTTTCCTAGAAGTAAGGAGCATTTTCCTAGACTGAGGAGCTGACCTGTGGCCTGTTCATAGTGATTTAATATATTCTTCACTTCAGTAGCTTGCTGTTCTTCCGCCCAAAAGAAAAGTAAACTGTCATCTGCGAAGAGCAGATGAGAGATCCCTGGACTATGGCGGCAGATCTTCAGTTCTTGTAGTCTTCCTTCGACAATACTATTCTGGATTAATTTGGATAAACCTTCTGCAACCAATAAAAAAAGGTACGGGGATAAAGGGTCCCCTTGCCTTAGGCCTCTGGTTGGGTTGAATCTCCTTAGGTAATTTCCATTTAGTCTGACCCTATAAGTGACTGATTTTACACAAGCCATTATCCATTGAATCCATTTGCCATCAAAACCCAATTTTACTAACGCTCCTTCCAGGTATTTCCAATCCACTCTATCGTATGCTTTTGCTAGGTCCAATTTATAAGCACAAAACTCTCCTTTTTTATCTTTTTGGACTTGGAGAGCATGTATGCACTCGAAAGCGATTAGTGCATTATCAGTAATTAATCTCCCAGGTATGAAGGTGCTCTGGGTTGGAGAGATTATTTCTTGCAGCAGTGGTCTTAACCTGTTCACTAGGCATTTTGAGACAACCTTGTAAATTACATTACACAGGCTTATTGGTCTGAAGTCTCGAAGAGATTCCGGATCGT
Source organism: Lolium rigidum (assembly GCF_022539505.1). Lineage (NCBI taxonomy): Eukaryota > Viridiplantae > Streptophyta > Magnoliopsida > Poales > Poaceae > Lolium > Lolium rigidum. Next base: position 153,193,153 of record NC_061510.1, on the reverse strand, counting down.
TCTTTTTTGGTATTAGTACAATCACTGTGTCGTTGACTCCATCAGGCATATAACCTGTCTTGAAAAATTCTTTCACCCCTTTGATCACATCTTCCTTTAGAGTGCCCCAGTGTCTCTGGTAAAAACGTGCTGGAAAACCATCTGCTCCAGGTGCTTTTAAAGGGCCAATTTGGAATAGTGCAGTACTGATTTCGTCATCTGAGAATTCCTTACAAAGGTCTTCATTTATTGGTAAAATAACAACAAATTAGTATGATATGTTAAATATTATTATAATATACTACTCTAGGCATAATATTACAACATATTTCATATAAAAATATACCGATGTATATATATATATATATATATATATAGGTAAAGTAATTGGGGCACCATGGTGTCCAGGCTCCCAGATCGCCAGCCGTTGGATTGATATATATATATATATATATATATATATATATATATATATATATATATATATAGGTAAAGCAATGTAGAAATGTTGGGCCACCAAATGCCTTTAAGAACACGGCTATGCTTTCCTAATTCCCTTGTATCAAAATCCCACTAATCAAGGACGACGGATTTTTCAAATCGACGATAGTTGGGCCTACATATACCTTAATTCTCGCCCAAATCATTCTACATACCTCGTTCGGATTAATAAACGCCCAATAATCGGGCACGGTGCATACAAGGCAATTGATCAGGTATGAAATTATGTAGTTCACCAAACAAGGCAACAAAATATTTAGTAACTTAAAAAAATCACATCTCTCTTCTCATGCAGCGTGCATGCAAATATTTCCTAATATACCTACGCTAACGGGTTAACCCGAAAGTAGAAACCCGATCAGCCAGCAGAATCCAGATACCCATCGTGCGGTCACGATGCATGGTGCCCATGCTCCTTGGTGCCCCATTTGAGCTTCCTAAGTAATTGGGGCACCATGGTGTCCAGGCTCCCAGATCGCCAGCCGTTGGATTGATTTCCAGAAGATGAGAGGAATCCGTGTATATCTTGTGATGCAACCCGTTAGTGAAGGAGCAAACCCGTTTTCTCAGCTCCAACGATAATTCTAAGATATTTCCATTTTTGATTTGCATGCATGCACCGGCCATGATTGGAAAGATCAATATAGCAATCTCTTGCCAAAGAAAATGCATGCCTATTTTCGTATTTTCAATCAGCCCTGATTTACGTGTCCATAATTGCTTAAAAAAAAACAAATTGAACACATACCTCCCACGTATTTATAAGATCCCAATCAGTGCAGAAATTCACACCAAAGGTTGCAAATCATTTTCTAACCTTAGACGAGTAAACATCTGTTTGGACCCTGCTTGGTCGAGGTATGTCATGGTGCCGTGATTGTATGTTCATGATTTTTTGTATGCCCGCATCAGTCATGGCTGCCAGGCAGATCTCAGATATTGACATTTTCCGTGGCTAAAATTTTCGCCGCACGGGTGCCTATGTAGCTGTGGCTGCCGTGCATATCATCTCGTTCATCTTCACTCTGAAATCCATGAACATTTATCAATTTTTTGTTAATTGTAGGTATCTTGGTGTCCAGGCTATAAAAGTGTGCTAGTGCTAGAAAAAAACATGCATCTTTGACTGGCCGCCGTAATATGGCTATCCGCGGACACCACCATGATGATGGCTTCATGGACCTCCGCCCAGCTGGTAAACAATTCCTATTAAATTTATCCTCCCAATTTCTAGGTAAACCATCCCCAATCAGAGCGCAAACTATTTTTTCACATACTTTTAAAAAAATCGTTCTAATAGAAATATCAAGTACATACAAATTTGGAGGGTTGAAAGTGGAATCTACAATTTAGTGCTGATGAGGGACTGTAATGGCACTGCGTGTACACGGAAGCTGAAATATCTGAATACTCATATGTTCATGTTGTTTATTTATTTATCTTTCTCAACACAGGATTGCATGGATGAGATTAGAACCGACATTCTGATGGATATTCTTCCACTCAAAGGGAATGCTGCGTCATTGCTGTCGTTTCTTCAAGAATTGATGATACAGTACACATTTAGAGATCCAAGAGGCAACACATGTGGACAGAGTTAGTCGGAAGATGACACATCGGCTACAAAATGTCAAAACACGTGTTGTCATTCCTGAGAATAAGAAATCGTTTCAATAAGTACAATTTTGTTTGCTTCAAACGATGTGCTTAGTATACTTTCTCTTTTTCTGTAATAAATACAATATGTCTGCTTCTGGAAATACTAGGGTACCGATAATGGTTTTAAGATGTTTTTTTCGTTCTCCTAAGATATTCAATACAATATTTCTTTGCTATCAGGTATCATATCTGAACATCTACCTATTATATGCCCACGGGCACATACCCTTACTAACCACCAGAATGCTCACAATTCTCGAAAAGTATCATTCTAGCTCGCACTGCTATCGTTTTTTTGCGGAAACATGGTACAACATAACTAAAACTTCACCAGGTACCTCGAGTATGTAAAAAATTTGAGTATACAATCAAGTATAACATTATATGTGCCTCGAGTGTAACATGATCTAGGTCTCCCATGATGCTCACAATAAGATGTACTCTCCCCTTTCCCAACAACTCATACTAGGTATCGGTATTTCCAACGTACCCTGATACCCAAGTTACCTAGAAGACCTCTCATAATCCTTGATAAACCCTGAATTCCTCACAACGCTCATAATAAGAGGTTTTATTCCCTTCCCCAATAATTTATACTAGGTATAGGTGTTCCCCAAACATACCATGTTACCCCGAGGTATCGTCATGATCTCTTATACTCCTTGCATAATACCTCGATACATCACACCCCACGATATCAACGTGAACTCTCATACTCCTTAGTCAAATAACTTGATCCCTCGATACCTAAAAGACAAAACATCGATTTCTAGATACCTCGGAAAACAGCTCGATCCCTCGACACCTATAAGATCTCTCATGCTTCTTAAACAATGGGGTCGACCCCTTGATACCTACAAGACAATACATCGATACCTTGACACATCGATACCTTCATACATTAATACCTGCATACCTCTTTCAAACAGCTTGACCCCTCAATACATGTAGGACAATACATCGATACCTAGATAGCTAGGACGATAGCTTGATAACTAGATACCTTGTTCAATAGCTCGATAACTACAAGAAAACACATCGATGCCACTCAATACCTACACGATAACACATCGATACCCTGGCACATCGATACCTTGATCCATCGATACATACATACCTCTTTCAAACAGCTCGACCCCTCAATACCTACAAAACAATACATTGATACCTACATACTTCTTTACGTACAAGACAATACATCGATACCTAGATACCTAGGACAATACAGCGATACCTAGATACCTAGGACAATACATCGATACCTAGATACCTAGGCCAGTACGTACAAAACAATACATCGATACCTAGAACAATACATCGATACCTAGATACCTAGGACAATACATCGATACCTAGATACCTAGGACAATAGCTCGATAACTCGATACTGGTACCTCGAGTATGATACGACCTGAGCTCCTCATGGTGCTCAAAATGTAGGTATTGGTACTTTCAACATACCTCACACCCCATGATATCAACGTGAGCTCTCATACTCCTTAGTCAAATAACTCGACCCCTCGATACCTACAAAACAAAACATCGATATATGAATACCTAGAACAACAACTTGATCCTACGATCCCTATAAGAGCTCTCATGCTCCTTAAACAATGGGGTCGACCCCTCGATACCTATAAGACAACACATCGATATTGTGACACATCGATACCTTGATACATCGATATCTACATACCTCTGTCAAACAGCTCAACACCTCAATACCTACAAGACAATAGATCGATACCTAGATACCTAGGATGTCGATATCTACATACCTCTGTCAAACAGCTCGACCCCTCAATACCTGCAAGACAATACATCGACACAGAGATACCTAGGACAACAAATCGATACCTATAAGAGCTCTCATACTCATTGGACAAAGTGGTTGACCCAATACCTACAATACAATACATCGATACGTTCACACATCCATACCTCGATATCTATAAGACAATATATCGATACCTAGATACCTAGGACAACAACTCGATACCTACAAGAGCTCTCATACCCATCGGACAAAGTGGTCGATCCCTCGATACCTATAAGAGCTTGCATATACTCCTCGTACAAATAGCTCGATCCCTTGATACCTACAAGACAATACATCGATACCTCGATACCTCAGAACACCAGCTCAATCCCTCCATACCTACACGAGCTTTCATACTACTCAGACAGTAGATCAATACCTCGATACCAATACCCCGAGATATTATCATACACCCTCACACCTCAAGGTATCGAGCTGAACCATCATATTCCTAGGGAAATTTCTCGGTACCTCGATACCTCGGGCAAATAAGACACAAAGACCTATCAATGATTACATATCGCAACATCTCAAATTGATTTGTCGCAAGATTATTTTACATAAGGTCATCGACTAAGAGGTGTCCATTGCTTATATTGCCTAAAGATCATATGAAGGTATGTGAATACAACTGATGTGACGTTAGAATTTATAGACTATGTAGTTTAACTAGTACACCTAATGGTCGTCATTTCCCATTTTGACAACCATACTTGGTCGTATGCATACCCAGTACAATGTGCGGCACTAATAGTACTCTGTATTTGTTAACCACGTATCATAAAAAAATGAGTAAATGAATATACAGTAGATATTAAGGAGCATTTAATATTATATATACCCGAATTAAACTTTCCAAAATTGTTTCTATTAACCGTGCAAACTTATTTTGTGCATCTTCCCAATTTGATTTTCCAAATATAGAAATGTTGGGCCACCATATAAACTGAATGACAAATATGCACCATCCTCGTTTATAGTAATGAGCCTGCTAATTTTGGGCGAAGGATACTTCCAAATGTAGAAATGTTGGGCCACCAAATGCCTTTAAGAACACGGCTATGCTTTCCTAATTCCCTTGTATCAAAATCCCACTAATCAAGGACGACGGATTTTTCAAATCGACGATAGCTGGGCCTACATATACCTTAATTCTCGCCCAAATCATTCTACATACCTCGTTCGGATTAATAAACGCCCAATAATCAGGCACGGTGCATACAAGGCAATTGATCAGGTATGAAATTATGTAGTTCACCAAACAAGGCAACAAAATATTTAGTAACTTAAAAAAATCACATCTCTCTTCTCATGCAGCGTGCATGCAAATATTTCCTAATATACCTACGCTAACGGGTTAACCCGAAAGTAGAAACCCGATCAGCCAGCAGAATCCAGATACCCATCGTGCGGTCACGATGCATGGTGCCCATGCTCCTTGGTGCCCGTGGGCATATAATTGGGGCACCATGTATATATATATATATATATATACATGTATAACGGGGAATAGCGGGGATCGCGGATGTGGAGACCTTTTAATTCCCATCCCCAATTTAGATCCCCTAGTGGACGAATTTCCCACTGGAGTACGAGAAAAGAGGCCCCATAGGCATCCCTAGGTGCCTTTACAATGATTACTTGTATTCCACCTTTTATTTTACAGTCATAATAGATGTGCTTGACATACAACTCCTACCTTTTTGGCAGGCGTATTTATAGAAATATTTGGATGAAAAGGAGATTTTTTTTCATAGTACACTCTTTCTACTTTTTAGCAAAATCAATATCATTTCTGGCAGCAATGAACATCCAAAACCAAAGGGTTTTTTCGAAGGAACAACGACAAACAAATAAACAATCAAACAAACATACAAATAAACAAACAAACAAACAAAAAGGTTTCGGAATAATTTTAATTGATCGATGTACCTTTATGTGTCAAAATATTTATATTAACTAATTGATGTATTTTTATGTGTCCAATCACTCATGATAATATTCCTAGAACAAACCCCATGTATAAATGGACAACCATCTCTTAGAATTAGAAAGGATATTTTAACCTTGAATGGAGGAAGAAGATGAATAAAATATTTGCATGTGCTCTTCCCCTGAAGTGAGGTTTTGCAGAAACTTCTTGAACTCTCAGCTACGCATACAATACAAGCCTTGGAAGGCAATGTGAAGCAATACGAGAAGGGGGTATACAATACAGTCAGTTGGGGTTTATGGAAGATGCACGGTTCCATCACCTAACAGTAAGTCTTCTTTTTTTTTACTTGTTTTACTGCTCAAACATGTAATAGCATATACATCTCACTTTCTCACATCTATAAAGTTACACTATTTACAGCTTCAAATCACCATGAAGCACATCCTCCTCCTCCTCCCCAATCATTCTTACCCTGCCACCCCTTTCTCTTTCCTTCCATCAATCTCTTTCCCCTCCATTCCCCTCTCAGACCATGCCGAAGAGAACCTCACCACAACGAGCCACAATGCCTCCTCTTGCATCGATCCAAGGAGCAACGGCACGGGTTGGTAGCATCTAATAGCAGACAAAGCCCGGCGGCACCGAGGGAGCACAAGATCGACGGAGAGGAAGACGACAATGGCCGCACAGCTGCGCATCGACAGCGACAGCGCTGGAGGAGTCCACGACTACGGCGGCAATGCGCTGGTGTTCTCGGTCCTCCACGACCTGCTCGGCGCCGCGGCCTTCCTCGCCTCACACCCGCTCCACGCCGCCTACGTCCTCTTCTTCTCCCGCTACCTCCTCTGGCTGGCCTCCTTCTTCTGCCCGCTCCTCGTCTCCACGTCCCTGCTCCTGGCTGTGCTCGTCACCGCCGGCCCGTACGTCACCACGGGGTGGCCGGGGGTGAGCTCACTCGGGAGGACCTGCGGCATTGCCGTCGCCGCGCTCTGCGCCGAGCTCCGGCCGGACGGCGGAGGCGTCAGCCTGGTTGGGCAGCTCTGCTCCTTCGTTCTCGGTCCAGCTGACGTCGCCGCGGTTCTCCGCGTCGGCGAGATCATGGGTGAGCTGTGCGACATCAGTGCTGGTTCTTGCTTTCTCTTGGAAGAGAAGACCTTCTTCTTGTCAGGTACCCAAGACGAAGAGGGCATCAGGGTCACATTGCAGAGTCCAATTGGAGAAGAGATCTTCCTGGAACATGGGGATTTTTATGAAGATGTCTTCAAGGATAAAATTGAGGACAAGAATGTAGTTTCTGAGCATCTCAAGGGTCCTGTCTCTTCTCCTTCTTCTTCAGAGCATTGCTGTCAAAGTGAGACATTATTCGTCCAAGAAATAAAAGAGCAGGAGAAAAGCATCGAGGTACAGAGTATAAGCTTGTCAGTGATAGATGGTGGAGTCGGTGGTGGGGTTGAGGAGAAGAGATTGGAGTGTGATCCCGTGCCGGTGGAGACCAAGAAATGTGAGTGGCCCAAGTCACATTCCTCGATTTCTCGGCGAATAAGACAGTGGGAAGACGTGACATCTGGCAATTTGAAGCGAGTTCCTGATGACACCCTTGAGAAGATTCCGGTGGATAACAGTCTGGAGAAGGCCTCATTTAAGGATGTGAAGGTAATCATACAATTGGAGACCGAATCTTGCAACAAAGAAGGCGGTGTAAACCAACTTGCTCAAGAGATTGTTTCTGTTGGAGAATCTGACCAGACAGAGAAAGAATCTTGCAACAAAAAATTCAGTGACCTTGCTCAAGACATTGTTTCTGTTGGAGAATCTGACCAGCCAGAGAAGGAATCTTGCAACAAAACATTCAGCGACCTTGCTCAAGAGATTGCTTCCGTCGGAGAATCTTACAGAGAACAGCCAGAGCAGGAATTTGTAGATGTCAAGGAATTGTTGCAGTCGAAGACCGAAAAATGCAGCAAAGAACTGGAACCTGAAGAAAACGCCCCGATTGAGCAAACCCAAGAAGAAATGCAAGAACAGAATGTGCAGCCAGAACCAGAATTGCAAGAGCAGAGCCACATGGACACCCAGAATGAACAAGACTTCCAAGATGTGGAACCTCTGAAAGAGTTAGGCGATCAGGAGCACAAGGATGCGGATGAAGAATCTGAAACCCTGCAGGATGATGCCAGGGAGGAGAATCCCCTGAAGTCGACATCCATCGCTCGGCGCGTGCACACACGAATCTCGTCGGAGAGCCTCGTCGGTGAGGCGTCACCGGGCAAGGAGAAGGAATGGAAGAGGACGCTGGCGTGCAAACTCTACGAGGAAAGGATCCAGCTCAAGCTCCTCCGCGACCGCGCCGTCGTCGGGGCATGCAGTGACGACATGGACATGCTCTGGGAGGCCTACGAGACAGGCGGGGGCAGCAGCGCCACTGCCGGCGACACGAAGCGTGGCGGCAGCAAGGCGAAAAGGGGGAACGCGCAAGACGAACTCGTGGACGAAGGTGAGTTAGAGGAGGATGAAGATGTCGACGATGAAGGTACAGTGAGGCAGCTGTGCTGCCTTCAGGCTCTCAAGTTCTCCACCAGGAAGATGAACTTCGGAGGTGGCAAACCGAGCCTGGCCAAGATCTCCAAGGTCCTCAAGAGGATGACCGCGCTTTCGAGGGTCGGATCACGGCGTAACGTGAAGGGGTGAAGATCAGCAATGGTGAAACGTGCATCGCATGGATGATTTTCCTGAATCTATAGTTGTGGTAGCAAGAATTGTTCAGTACATCCGTGTTGCTTGGTTTTTTTCTTGGGGAAACATGGTTGCTTGTTTCCAGTTTGTGTATACGTATATGATTATGCTTTCAATTGGGTGTGTTTTGTTCATGCGTTTGATAAATGTCTCTATAACCAAGTGAAATGATTTGGTGGTCTACTTAAATGCTCATACTCCAGTGAGGGAACACAGAGCAGCATATTAGTCTACTTCTTCTATTTACAACATGGAAAGAATATTACCTCCGCTCTCTGTATCAATAATGCATATAACCCACTTTTAATTTTCGATAGACCTAAATATTGCATCAAGACAATACAAGAAGAAGGTAAGTATGTGCAGAAATAGAACATAAAAGATAGTCAAACCGTTTGAGGGCCGATCCGTGGAATATGTAGATATCCATGCTGGATATAATCCTCCTTGTCCGTCCAATGCCTCTGCTTGATACATGTGTTGGGCCATGCTCCTCCATTTGGAGATGTACTGACAGCCCAAGATATTCAACACGTATGAACTCTTCATCAAGATTCACATTTGACGGCTGAGCTGCCTTCTTGAGAGGTGAAAAGGAGAAAACCTTACCTAGGGGTGGACCCAAGTGTAGCTCAGTGGGGGCACTCAAAATTTCGAATTTTTTGAGTGTTCGTTCATATTTGACTAAAACTTCTTCAGATTTTGCAAATTATACAAGGAATGCCCCTACTCATATATTTTGCTGGGTCCGTCACTGACCTTAGCAACCTTTGGTGGCTGTGTGAGCGAGCAAGAGAGAAGCCAAAACATGGCTTCTCGATAAGAGGGTGAGAGAACACACAAAAACAACACAAGTAAGTGAGAACAGAGGAGGAAAGAGGGGTGTTTTATATCCATATTTCTTAGATCTGGCTAGCATGTCTTCAAGCCAATGATTGGAGACTCAAGCTTGATTCGATTGGCTCCAAACTTTGTGAATTTTTTCCTTACTCTGAGTACTTTGATCTGGTTATCTGGTAGGTTTGTGGTGAACAAGATATGACAGCGTTTTTTTTTTACTTTAGACTACTGCAGTTTCAACATAGATTAGTTTTGGTAGGCGAGCAGTTTGATAGGCAAATGATATTCGATTGAGCTGCTTTTTTGGTGAGTAGATCGGGTACGGAATGACGATATACGGGAGAGAGTTGGGGTACCGCCGATTGAAGAGAAGCTGGTCCAACATCGTCTCAGATGGTTTGGACATATCCAACGGAGGCCTCCGAAAGCGCCACTGCATAGCGGACGGATAAAGCGTGCTGAGAATGTTAAGAGGGGTCGTGATAGACCAAACTTGACATGGGAGGAGTCCGTTAAGAGAGACCTGAAGGTTTGGAATATCGACAAAGATTTAGCCATGGACAGGGGTGCGTGGAACTAAGCTATCCACGTTCCAGAACCATGACTTGGCTTCGAGATCTTATGGGTTTCAACTCTAGCCTACCCCAACTTGTTTGGGACTGAAAGGCTTGGTTGTTGTTGTTGTTATGTTGGGAACGCATAGAGAGCTCTTCACAAACTACACAACAAATGATTTTGGTGTTGTGAATATGGAAAGCAATGATAGAGCAAAAAACACTATAGGAGGATATGCACACTTGAAGACTGAAAATGGTATGACACTAGTGTTCAAGTCGGGTAGGCATGTTGAGGCCCTACTAGTCAACATTATCTCGGATGGGGTTTCGTGATGGAGATGGGTACTTGAGCATATTTAGAAATACGCAATACAAGATCACTAAAGAAAATCTTATTGTTTCAGAAGATAAAATGGCTTTAATTTTGTATCATATTCATGCTAAGCTTCTTTGATGCTTGTGTCAATGCATTGCGGAAACATGATGTGTGTGCTTTGTGGCACAAGAGACTGGGACACCAGAGTGGGATGCTAGTGTGATAGCTCCCAAGTGCAAGGGATCGATGTAGCACTTCTCAATGTGGAAGTATAGGGTATCAGGCCACCGGACGAAGTAGGTAAAGCACTTTATTCCCTCAAACTATAGTGTCATAATTCTAGTTATCTATGCAATGAACAGTTTAAAGTGTCAATGTGTGATTGGTTGTTTTCAAAGATGTTGCAACAAGGTTATGAATGTTAGAAAACACAAATATCTCCCAATCTTCTACAATTCAAGAGGACGTGACTAAGGTTTTACTCTTATGTAAGCAATGGACCTAGGTTCATATAGGTTCACTTGATCTCTCTCTCAGACAACGGTGACATAGTTATAAGACGTAAATCATACACAAGTGTTATGCAAAATATTCATATGGACATCACGTCCTAGCATAGATATTTCCTTAAGTTTCATGACATGAAGCTGAGAAACAAAGTACCCTTAAGGTCTACTAGTTGTTACCAGCTACAGGTACTTGATCTCTTTTTGTCCCTAGACTGTATCTACCAAACATGCATCAACTATTTATGTATCTTAGATAACAAATCTCGGTTCCACTACATCTAACACACAACACACTCTTTTTTGTCTACTGCAAGGAATAAGCATAGAAGAATTACATAGAAGCACACAACTTCTTAGGGAGGAGCAAAAATAGGTGCACCCGTGTACACAAGCAAATACTCTCCTAGTAATTGATCCCAGGGCCAATATATATACACGAGCAAACAAGGGAATATTAATATCTAGAGTCCAACGGCTGCATAAAGTTTTGAGGTCCCTTATTTCCCCTACAACATGCATCACAAGAATTGGGATGCAATTTCTGCCAATTCCAACCAACCCGCATCATCTTCAGCAAGCTATAGTGCAATCCTATGTCATATGCAAATATACAAAGAGTATAAAATGCATCTATAAATATCTGGAAATAACAACAAGTTCATGATCGCATAACCAAAGATCCATCATAAGAATTACATCTTTAGTTCATAATCATGTAAGTAAGCTCATACGGGCTAACAACATGATAAAACATAGAGAGATTCGATCAAGACACTACCATGAACCCCAACTCCGGGGGGTGACTACTCCCTCCTAGTGTTGGAAAGAGGTGTGATGGTATTAGTGAAGTGATGATGAACAAGATCAGTCCCGCGGTGATGATGACGGCGGAAGCCCAGGACGATGATGTGCGGCGGATGCCCTAGGGAGTGGCGGGATCTTAACCATGGGATCTAACCCTTTTTTATTTAAGGACACTTGGGCACCTATAGAAACAAGACTCCTATCTATCCCCACAAGCCCATAGAACCAAGTCATGGACGAATACATCATATATGGAAAGAGTTGGAGTCAATCCCGTCATCCACTATATTTCTTGTTGTGGCCATCACTTGGCCAAAAAAAAATCTAGATCAAAATAGCCTAATATTTTCCTTGCTCCTTTTGGTATTTCCAAAAAAGATAGCATAAACATGGGTATGCTTGTAAGCACAAAGTTAATAAGGAGACTAACCTATCACCATAGGATAAAATCTTTCCCAACCAACTTGCTATTGTTTTATCAAAAAAATCCTCAACCAGGTTCCATTCGTTGTTATTTAACTTGCGAAAACGAATTGGTATTTCCAAATATGTAAAAGGGAAGGATCCTGACACGCAATAAAAAAGATTCCTATATTGATATCCTACTTATTTATCTTGATCGTAACAAAAGACTTCACTCTTGTGAAAGTTAATTTTCAATTTAGATAATTGCTCAAAGATATTAGATTAAGTTTCATGTTCACGGCCTTTTCTAAGTTATGCTCCATAAAAATTATAGCATCATCAACATATTGAAGCATCGAAACTCCCCCCTTGTAATAAGACCATATATGTACTTCACCATCTTCTTTTGCCCTTGTAATAAGAATAGCCAATACATTACCAGTATATTAAAAAGAATAGGATAAAGAAGATCTCCTTGTCAGCATCTCCACTCGTCACCCCGAGAAGCCCCCCACGAGCCGTTTTTTACATCCGGACGGCGAAAAACGGCCCAGTCGCGCCCCCAGGTTCTCGTTTTCATCCGGATTTGGGTCTAAATTCATCCGGCGATCCCACGCCATCCCCGGCCCCCCGGGGAGCGCTCGGGGACTCCGGATGGAGCAAAACCAATCGCCCACGCCCACGTGTCTCCTCTTTCGTCCGGACTCCCCGGGCCATCCTCTTTTTCCCCGAGAAACGCCGCTTGGGGAGCACACGACTGGAAATATACTGCCCCCCAGGCCAAATTTTCGTCCAATCCGGACGAAAATTTCGCCGGATTTGGGCGTGGGGAGCGTCAACGAGTGGGGATGCTCTTAGAGTACACACAATGCGAGTATCATAGCTGGTATCATGCATTACATGCATGCAAAAAGCTGATGTGTCACATCAATTAATGATCAATTAATGATGAAAGAGATGATAGTGGTATCATAGGTAGATACCGTATCATAGCACGTAGAACTAGAAAAATTAATGTCAAACAAATCTTGTACACACTTTTGTATTGAGATTCTACAAATCATTAAATACATGTAACATATGATACTACTACATGATACTATGCATTATGAAGATAGTATCGTACACTAGTACTCCCTCCGTTTCATTGCTTAAAGCGTTTTTTTTTTTGAGATTTTTCTCATAGAACAAGGCGCATGCAGGTATTAGATGGTAACCTGCCAAAATTACCCCTCCATAAACCGCACAACAGTTATGATAAGCGCTATAATCAATGCGGGCTACTCAATTAGGGGAGACCCCGCGCATGTACAACAGGAATCGAGGAGTTTGGTGAGCTGGTTACAGGAGGAGTAAATGAGAGAAATAATAGGGAGAGATGGGCAGTTAATTAGGGGCAAATGTGGAAAGAGATATTCTTGCATGCATCTCCTTAATCCTAGTGACAGAATTTTTACGCCATTTCCTTTGAGACGGAGGGAGTATCAGATGCATGATACTACTATATGATACTCCCTATTGTGACTAGTCTTAGCCCTTTTCGAGTTCCAAAGCAATGACCCATGTCATCATTTATTCCTACACCTCCTGTATTAATAGAATCATATGCATCCATTGACACCATTTAGGGTCAAACCCTTTCATGTGAAATACTTGTTGCAGAAAAGGCAACTTGATTTCGTTGTACGCCTTTTCAAAATACATCTTAAAAAATACCATCAATTTTCTTCCTATGAAGTTCATGGATGATTTCATGCAACACCAACACTCCTTATAAAATGTGTCTACCTGGCATAATAGTTGTTTGTGCGGGTTTTATTAATAAAAAATGGGATGATATTGCTGAATTTAGGCAGCATTTTCCTTTTTCGACATCAAGAAAATAGTGCCAAAGTTTAGATGAAAAAGAGGTAACTGGCCTTCTTGGAAACCTCTAAACATGGCCATCAAATCTATTTTAATAACATTCTTGTATGTTTGATAAAAGTCAACATGTGTTTCTTTCCATTTGCATAATAGCTCAATATACTTTGTTTTTGGTGAAGCCAGCTTCACAATAGTTTAGTCTACAAGTGTTGACTTCCTTTACCTTATTCCATTCGTCCTATCCAAGCGGTTTTGTGCTGATAGGAATTTCGACAGGGCGACACCACAGTCACCAAGAAGGAAATGCAGACATGGACAAACTTGTAACTTCCACTCTTTGTTTGTCGACTAGGGTGCATAGATAATTTTCTTGTAAGCGTGCAAAGTGGTCATGGCACATGAGTGGAAGAACAAGTGCAAACTGCAAAGTGACATTCCATGAAGACGGGGTCGGCGCCGGCAGCAATGGCCAAGAGTTCCTTTGTGCACACGTGTGAACTTTTCTTTGTAAGGATTGATGATGGTTACTGCTCTGGTGCGTTGGTCTTTGAAGCTTTACCACAACGACTTTAGTTTCGTGTGTGCAAGTTTGTTAAAGTGGGTTGCTCGCAGGTTAGGATTAGCCACTGCTTTACGAATTTTGCAAGAGCAGAGTACCAATCTAATGTATGGCTCGATTCAGACCCGAAAGCATGATTCGGGAACTGGATTTAGAGCGTCTTTTAACCCTTTCTCAGTAAGGAAATTCTCTTTTACCCGAAAAAAAATACTAATCTGAAACCACACCAAGACGAAAAACGACTGAATTCTATGATATCCGCCGAACACACAACTCTACATGCTGTCCGCTAGATGCACCACCAGAGCGAGGATAGGGCAGGGAGGACATCATTCTAACTTCGGGATGTAGCCGCCACCTTACCATACCCGAAGAAGACATTGAAAACAAGCTAAATGAAAAATTAAAATATTTCCACTAATGAGAGGCCGTGATTCGCCACGCCTCCAAGCCAAAGCCACCAGAGAAACGGAGCAGAGCGGCAGCATCGCGAGCGAGGGACAAAATCCTAGATGGGTTTAGAGGTGACTTAGGATCGCCTCTTCTATGCCCTGTACCGGTGAGAGTAGTAGATATTTATTTAAAAAGACTGAATGTCTGAATCACAACACCTGCAAAGAAAATACAAGGTTCAGATACCCAAAACGCACATCCGATACAATGTTGTGGGCAGCAACTTTATGCACTCGGCAACATCTAAGCAAATATATGCAACTAGAGACAAGGCCAAATTTCCAACCCGTCAACAGCCAGAACAAGCTCCAGTCAACAACACATGCCGGCCGCATATATCCTTGTTATTAAGTACATGAAAGGAATGAAGTAAAGCCACATCTGATTCACGTGTATCGAGTTAGACAGGTAAATCCACCTGCTGTCACAGCCTACCTACACTACACCTCTTCTGCGGCAGCCTGAGAAGACGATGACCAAATAACACCACCTCGCTTCCTCTACGCAGCTCCCACTTGAATACAGACGTCATACGACATCTAAAGCTACATGGTCATTCTTGAGTGCAGCCAACCCATCAGCTTCTTCATCTGAGCTTTTTATTTCATTTAGCGCTCTCTTGGCGTAAATTGTGAAGGCGACAGTGAGGACAACGGCGACAATAAACGAGATTATGTTATATGCTATCTCCACAGGTGGCATCTTGTAGTTGCCATACCGCACATCGGCCAACGTCCGTATTAACCGTCCGCTGCATAAGCATTTAGCAAGATTAGTAAGTTCGCAATCTTAGAAACCAGATTTAGCGCACTCACCAGCAACTCTTTATGTCTAGGTTGGTCACAACATGCAATCATTGTGGATACTGCTAACTTATTGCTTATGAATCAGTACCAAAAATCAACACAAGTTTTCTTATCAAAAACAAGCACATATAGTACCTCGAATCCAAAAAGACATAACTGCTTAAAAAGTGTGTCCAGTTAAACTTATTAATTTTTTAGCACTAAATAATAATTTTTTTGTTTAGATCTGCTGTTCAGAAATTATACTACTGGATTTGTAATTAAAGTAGTTTCTCTTTTTGTTTGTTTTGTTATAGGTTTTACTTGCATATTCATCAAAATATTAATTGGGTGGTACCTCTGGGAATCAGATTGAGTACACTGAGAAACCGCTAAAAAGACAAGACTTCTGTTTGTGTTTGAGTTGGTTCAACATGTCAACCTTATTCAACATGCCAACCTTATGGATACTGCTACAGTATAGCTTAAATTAACAACAAAATACTAACACTAGTTCTTCCTAGTTATCGTGAGGCCACATGTATAGCTTCTGAAACTTGTCTAGCAAGGACTGCTCCTTTATCGAGCTCGTACTGGGCAAGAAATTGTTAGCGATCGAAAATTCATCTGCTATTTGTTAATTGCATAAGGGGATGATGATATAAACCTAAATGGCCTCAATTTAATGAAATAATGATGTAAAATTGAGTAAATGATTATCTGTATTGTGGAGATGTGCATCTAACCTATAGATATAGATGAATGCCTCGGGTATCATTCCAGCAACTGAACCACATAGGTAAGGACTGAACTTGATTTCTGTCACCGTAACGGCGTAGTTAAAAATTGTATACGGGAACGGTGAGATTCTGAATAGTGCAACAACTCGAAACTGCTGGAGCCAATTCCCTTCACCAGCAAGCTTTATTAAAGCTATCTGCTGAGGCCATCTCTTTAGCCATGCCTGCAATAAAAGGAAGGAAGCTGAGAAAGAAGATTACTGAAGCATAGCTCCTTGGAGAAAAGATGTAGCTCCTAAATACATGTAGAAAGTATGAGAAATTTTACATGTAGACGTTCACGGAACAATGAGCCAATCCAATATGATATAACCATGCCAATAGTAGTCCCAACCATAATAATCACAAAACCCCAACCATAACCGAAGATCATTCCTGCTAACCACATAGAAGGACCAGAAGGGACTAAAATGAGTGGGAGAAGAGCCAAGGATGCAACGAGGACAAGAGCCAATACTGGACGGCCGAAGGCACTTGCTTCCCACTGCATGATTGGCAACAGAACCTGCAACAAGCAGAGGAAAACACATAAATATTAGCATAGATGTTCTGTTTCAACAACTCAAATCAAACGGTTCAGAAAAATAGATAGCAAGTTCAAAGATTACGCATGCAGAGCATAGCTCAGAAACATGCGTGATTGATATTTCCTAAACTGCAAATACAATTTCACTCAAAAGTCCAGTATGGCACATATGCAGTCGATAAAGCATTCCAATTATATGAACAAACTATAACATTCATGCCAATGTACAAAAGGGGAACATAGAAAAGACATGTTTGGCAAAGACCTAAACTGTTCAGATGAAAAGATCACTGGTGCTGATTCCAGTATATTAAAGAACCACCCAACTTTTAAATTAGAATTGGGTTAACACCAGCTTTAGCATGTCCTTATTCTGATTCATTATAACTGCTCCAACTTTGTGATCCTCTCATGAAATTTATAGACTAATGCCACCCGGACCAAAGTTTGTAATTATAGTAAAAAAATGCACCCAGTGTGAATGACAGGTGGACTTTGTGCCCAAATGTAACTTATGCAACTTTAGACCTGGTGGACAAGGCCAACCAAGCAAAACATCACACCGAAATTGCAATTGTTACCGAAGAGGCAGCCAACAACCCAAAATCAGTTGGTTCTCAAAGGCATTTTATGAACTTCCAAGAAAGGCAACCAGGCACAGGAAGTCTTGTCACATTTCCATTGCCTGGCTGTTCTATGCTAATATTACCATCTATGGAAGGAACTATTTTTGCACAAAAAGTACAAGTGCTCACCTTCTCAAAGGCAAATGGGACTCCAAATTTGACGAAGATATAAGATAATATCATAAGAAGGAAGCAGCCAAGCAGAAGTTTCATCCACCAAATGAAGTGCCTCGGCTTAGGTTGCTCAGATAAAACTTGTGTGTTGATGTCAGCTGTTGCATGTTGAGCTGGTGGCACCAATCTCGTGTATTCATCGTCTTTTATGTTGTGCTCAGAATGCTCAATTCCGTTGAGTGATGCCCTAGCTGAAGAGCTTGGCATCCCTGCAACCGTCTCTCCAACTCTGTTTACAAGTCAAGAAATATTAGA
Organism: Lolium rigidum; assembly: GCF_022539505.1. Classification (NCBI taxonomy): domain Eukaryota; kingdom Viridiplantae; phylum Streptophyta; class Magnoliopsida; order Poales; family Poaceae; genus Lolium; species Lolium rigidum. The sequence continues at coordinate 153,175,051 of NC_061510.1, read as the reverse complement.
GTCAGGTATGATACTGACACAAATACATTTGAAGAATTTATGTAATAGATGTAGGGTTAAGGCTGAGATGTGATGATGGTTATCCAAATCATAATCCCACATGCCCAACTTGCTGCTGCTATTGGCCTAGAACAATACTATTTAAGCTGCTAAATTTGGGCAAAATCTGGGCCACAGGGGTGAACATCTACTTGGCTACAGGTGCAGAACATAACCAAATGACCCCTAAGGAGAAGTGAATCAGATAATTCAGAGCCAATATCAGAGTATAAGACCGTCGTAAGTTGCCTGAATTATTTGACTGTAAATCTCGGTCACCTTTCTGAACCTTTGGATCAAACATCCAAGCAGTCTCATCCCAAGTCCCGACTTCATTGCAAAATTAGGGTAAGTCGTGTACAGATGGTAAGGCGACTGATAGGATTTAGAAAAGACTTGGAGAAGCGAGAATGAGGACAAGTGGTAATAGCATAAACAAGTCTAACATGGTTAGGTATTAATAAGAATCTCAGAAAGGGATCGATCCTCTTCCTGTTGTTGCCGTTCGTCCTAATGCGTGGGTCGTATCCAAATACAGCCGGGCATGGGATTAGGGTGGTAAAAGGTACCCCCATACCGCAACGCTTCCTCCAACGGCGGGCGGGCGGGCGGGCGGGTGGGCGGCGGCCGGAGACGGGCGGCGTTCCTCCTGAGCCGCCGCCCGGATACGGGCGGAGGGCGGGCTGCAGGATCAGGCTAATTGGAGGGCGGCGGCAGGTGGGGCCAACATGTCAGATAAAAGAGAAGCTCGCAAAAAAAAATTTGCGGGGGGAAGCTCGCAAATATCTGACTGCTCCATATTTTATTTTTGGTCCAACAAACCAACAAAAATACCGAATCGTAAGGGGATAGAAGCGAAGAATAGTAGAGGTCGCGCCACCCAGCACGCGCATGATGACTTCATTTCCGTTGGCTGGGACGCAACCTGAGCTGCTACGGAGAAGTGTTTCTGCAGCTAATAACACGCGATTTGTTCCCACCGTAAAACAATTTATTTAAGCTGCTAGTAGTAATAACAGCAGAATAAGAGATGGATGCAGCAGATTAGGTTTGGCCGCAACCTAACTACCACCTAGGCCCTAACGCCTGAAGGAAGGAGACGACGAATTTCTCCAGAATCGCAAGTCTATCCCACACGAAAATAAACAGCTCGCCCAAAGTAGAAGAAGCAGAAGTTGCAGCGGCCGGAGAAGGCGGAGAAGCGCGTACCTGGGCGTCTCCCCCGGCTCAATGTTCAGAGGGAGGACGCGCGCCATGTCGAGGAGAAAGCAGAGCTCTGCTTCCTCCCTCTTCTTCAACTTCCCCTTTCCCTTTCCCTTGTTTGTGGAAGCTCGTTCGTGGCGGAGGGGAACAAAGGAATTAAGGAACAACAAAAAGCAGATGGGAGAGAGGGAGAAAAGGGAAGAGCGCGTACTGCGTACACGAAACAAAAACAAAAAGCGAAAGAGAGATGGGCGGGGAGAAGAGAGGTAATTACGTGTGTGCCCCGCGCTAGTGGTGGGTTGGTTAGTCCACGTGGTGGACCGGACGGAACTGCCCCTGGCATGCGCCTCGGGGAAGCGGAAACTTTCGTCTGGCGTATGACGAGTGTCCCCCGACGCGGCGGGTCCACTCTCCAGAGGCGGAGGTCGCCGTGCCGCTTGGGTGGGTCGTGATGAAAATTGGAGCTTCTCCATCATGTGACGTGACACGTAGAATCGCAGTAACAAAAGCCAGGACGGCTCGCCGGGACCGCATACAGTGCAGCAGCTCACCAGATCGGGCCGTGCTAGTTTGGTTCGGTTCCGAATTTACGACTTAGTTGGTCGCCAGCTTTGCTTCGGACCAAAGTTTGCTTGCTTGCCTAGACGCGCGCGATCCCGATCTGCTTCTAGCTAGCTAAACCTATTAGAGCAAGTAGAGAACCAACCCGTGGTTGGATGGTTAGGAGGGCAGTGGCACCTCCAGCCCACCAGTGTTTAAATCCCAGATTTGACACTTTGGTGTCTCATAAAGGCGAAATATTCTTCAGTGGGAGGCGACGTTCCCGTCGACAATGAGCGCTCTGTGGTGACTTCGTCAATCTCAAGACCCGCCGGATCGAGTTATTCAACGCAGTCTCTTGGAGGTGCTCATAGGGGTAGGGTGTGCGTGTGTGCGTTCATAGGGGTGAGTGTGTACGCGTATGTATGAGCGTCTTTGATTGTACTGTGTTTCGCAAAAAAAAAAAAATTAGAGCAAGTACAATAGAGTCCAGTCAGCTGACTATAAGACATTAAATAATATATTTTAGATGAGTTGGAGGAGAGAGAAGAGGAGAGAGAAGGGAGGTGGGCTACTATGCAATAGCCGACTCTTGCACGTGCTCCTAGGCACCTTGTGAGAGTGAAAGGTGGGCCATATATTAGTAAAGTACTACATTCTTATAGCCAACTATTGTACATGTTAGCTATATGATGACTACAAATGATATGACATCTTGTTATAGCCAACAGTTGGCTATACTATTGGAATTGCTCTTAGGCTGCTCATAGTGGAGAGTAACATAAGGTGGTGTCATGCATAAGTTACTAGTCTATGTTACTATCTTCATAGTGGAAAGTAACTTAGAGGTAGTATCATGCAAAGTCTCATTTATTAATTTGTAGACTCATTTTGTCTTGGGGTGTGTGATGTTATGGTAACATAGCTAGTTACCACCTCCCTCTATTTTTTCATTTATTGTTATGCCATGTCACCCAAATACATTGGAGTGTGTGATGTTACTAGCTAAGTTACTCCCACTATGAGCAGTCTTAGAGCACAATAGAGTCTACTCAGCCATTCCATGTCAGCAAAATCTAAGCTGGAAGGAAGAGAAGGGAGGAGAGAGACTCTAGCGGGCGCTTGGGCTATCGCCGGCTGTGCACAGGAAACAAGATGTTAACAGCCTGCATGCAGCCTGTTGCAAGGCGCTAGGTTGGCTACAAGAACAAAATGCATGCTTCTCAGTCTTGCATGCAAATACAATAACTTATTTAAATATTCACTAGAGCTAACCTAGTAGCCAGGCTATTGTACTAGTGCTTACTTTATAACAGCTATAGGTGAGGCATATAGCCAAGAGCTGGCTGTATTATTGTTCATGCTCTTAGAGTAAGTACAATAGAGTCTAGTCAGCTGACTATAAGACATTAGGGCATCTCCAGCGGGGTGATGCATATTTATGTCCGTTTGCGTCTGGCACGGACACAAAAAACGTCAGCATGTCCGCATGCGTCTGCCCCTTCTTCAGCGGCAGAGACGCATTTATTTGACCGCATGCGTGATTAGAGAGGAGAGAGAGGGAAAGATTCTGTTTGTGTGGCTAGGAATAAGCGCATGCGTGATTAAAGGAGGAGAGAGGGCTGCATGCAGCCCAATCGGACACAAACGGACGCGCGGACGCGTCCGCAGAGACGCATTCCTGGCGCATATTTGATCCACGTTTGCGTCAGGACGGACACTGCGGACGTTTTGCGTCGCCCCGCTGGAGGGTGTTTTTTGTCCGCGCAGACGCAAACGGACGAAAAGCGTCGCCCTTAGGGCATCTCCAGCGGCGCTGCGCATTTCGGACGTCCAAAATGTTCGTTTGCGTCGCGCGGCGGACGCGAGTCTGACCGTTTTTGTCCGCGCGTCCGTTTGCACCTTGGGGTGGCTCCAGCGGCGCGACGCATTTCCTTGTTTGCATGAAATATGAAGTTTCGAAACAACAAAATAATATTCAACGAAGTCATAGTTATTACATTTAAATTTTAAAAAGTCTGCATGCAAATAAGATAGTACTCCTCTAGGCATGATCTGCATGGCCGGCCAATGTCCATTGATGCTCAATCGGATCCGTTTGCGGTATGTTTGGAGACGTTCTCGTCAGTGACTTCTACATTCCTATGTAGATAGTCCTGCCAAGATGAAGCTCCAGAAAGTGGCGCAACCAGCTCACCTTGGAAATCCCATTGGTTCTCATTGCGGCCATCAGGACGATCGTTCTCAACGATCATGTTGTGCATGATCACGCAGCATGTCATCACCTCATGCATGGTCTTCAGCGACCATGTTCTTGCCGGGTGACGGACAAATGCCCACCGAGTTTGGAGCACACCAAACACGCGCCCCACATCTTTCCTGCAAGCCTCTTGCATCTTCGCAAACCTTCTCGTCTTCTCGGAGTTTGGATTACGGACAGTCTTCACCAATGTGGCCCAGTCAGGGTAGATGCCATCAACAAGATAATATGGCTTGTCATATGCATTTCCATTGATCTCATAGCTCACCCGGGGAGCTTTGCCTTGCATGAGCCGGTTGAAAACCGGTGATCGGTGCAACACATTGATGTCATTGTTGGAACCGGCCATGCCAAAGAATGAATGCCAAATCCATAAATCTTGAGATATGACAGACTTCAAGAATGACAGGTTGTTCCCTCCGCATGCCCGCCGTACGCACCCTGCCATCCAAATGGACAGTTTTCCACTGCCGATGCATGCAATCTATGCTGCCAATCATTCCTGGGAAGCCTCTAGACTCGTTGATAGACATGAGGCGCCTTGTATCCTCAACAATTGGCTCCCTACAGTAATACTCTCCGAACACGGCAATCACGGCTCAGCAAAACCTGTACATGGCCTCAAGACAGGTGCTCTCACCCATTCGAAGATACTCATCGAATATATCCGCAGCCATTCCATATGAGAGCATGTGAATAGCGCGGAGCATTTTTGGTACGAGGTGAAGCCTAACGCACCTGTTGCATCGCGCCTGCATTGAAAGTAGGGGTCGTAGTTTCTGACGCCCGTAGAATGACCAAGAACAGGCCCCTTGACATCCTCAGTATCGGCGCCGAACATTTTTCCGGGAAGATCGCATTGGTGAGGTGGAAGTAGTCCTTGTGGAGGCGGGCCTCGCCCTTCCACTCGTTGCGCGGCAGGTTTTGGAGCACCCCTTCACGCAGCCCGGTGTTGCGGCTCCGCGTTAGAGGTGAACTCGTGGATCATGGAGGCCGCAGTAGTTGCCAATGTCTGCGTGGACTCATCGAACTCCTCGTCGGAAGAGGAGTCGACAACCTCCGTGATACGTCCCAAACGTATCTATAATTTCTTATGTTCCATGCTACTTTTATGATGATACTCACATGTTTTATACACATTATATGTCATATTTATGCGTTTTCCGGAACTAACCTATTGACGAGATTCCGAAGGGCCGATTCTGTCGTTTTCTCTGTTTTTGGTTTCAGAAATCCTAGTAAGGAAATATTCTCGGAATCGACGAAATCAATGTCCAGCATCCTATTTTTCCACGAAGCTTCTAGAACACCCGAGAGCCACCAGAGGGGAGCCCTGGTGGGCCCAGATGATAGGGCGGCGCGGCCAGGCTAGGGCCCGCGCCCCCCTATTGTGTGGCTGCCCCATCAGCCTTCCGACTCCGCCTCTTCGCCTATTTAAAGGCCCCTGACCTAAAACCTCGATACGGAAAAGCCACGGTACGAGAAACCTTCCAGAGCCGCCGCCATCGCGAAGCCAAGATCTGGGGGACAGGAGTCTCTGTTCCGGCACGCCGCCGGGACGGGGAAGTGCCCCGGAAGGCTCCTCTATCAACACCACCGCCATCTTCATCAACGCTGCTTGTCTCCCATGAGGAGGGAGTAGTTCTCCATCGAGGCTAAGGGCTGTACCGGTAGCTATGTGGTTAATCTCTCTCCTATGTACTTCAATACAATGATCTCATGAGCTGCCTTACAAGATTGAGATTCATATGAGTTTTGTATCACTATTCATCTATGTGTTACTCTAGTGATGTTATTAAAGTACTCTATTCCTCCTCCACGGTGTAATGGTGACAAGTGTGTGCATCGTGTAGTACTTGGCGTAGGTTATGATTGTAATCTCTTGTAGATTATGAAGTTAATTATTGCTATGATAGTATTGATGTGATCTATTCCTCCTTCATAGTGTGATGGTGACAGTGTGCATGCTATGTTAGTACTTGGTGTAATTGCAATGATCTATCATGCACTCTAAGGTTATCTAAATATGAACATTGAATGTTGTGGAGCTTGTTAACTCCGGCATTGAGGTGCTCTTGTAGCCCTACACAATTAGTGGTGTTCATCATCCAACAAGAGAGTGTAGAGTGGTTTTATTATGTGATCAATGTTGAGAGTGTCCACTAGTGAAAGTATGATCCCTAGGCCTTGTTTCTAAGCATCGAAACTCCGTTTATTTACTGTTATGTTGCATGTTTACTCGCTGCCATATTTTATTCAGATTGTTATTACCACTCATATACATCCATACCACTTGTATTTCACTATCTCTTCGCCGAACTAGTGCACATATACATCTGACAAGTGTATTAGGTGTGTTGGGGACACAAGAGACTTCTTGTATCGTGATTGCAGGGTTGCTTGAGAGAGATATCTTTGACCTCTTCCTCCCTGAGTTCGATAAACCTTGGGTGATCCACTTAAGGGAAACTTGCTCGCTGTTCTACAAACCTCCGCTCTTGGAGGCCCAACACCTGTCTACAAGAATAGAAGCACCCATAGACATCAAGCACTTTTCTCGGCGCTCGTTGCCGGGGAGGAAAGGTAAAAGGCACTCATACTCCGGTCCCGGGTAACTAAGTACTTTTCCGTTGCCGTTGTGTGTGTGCTCGAAGCTATTTGCTTTAGATCCCGCAATTGCATCTTTTTGTTTCTTGTTTTACACTAGTAAGGCATAATGGAAAACATCTCGTGAGCTTTTTGTACTATTTCCCGAGTCAAGACATGAATGGTTTAATGCGAAAATTAAAAAACCTATGGAACCTTATTTGCATGCTAGTAGCAATGATATTAGTATGAACGCTTTGAACACCATTGTTGCTAATGATATAGAAAATTCTAAGCTTGGGGAGGTCGGTTTTGATGAGAATGATCTCTTTAGCCCTCCGGGTATTGAGGAGAAAGTTTATGTTGATTATGATATGTCTCCCATTTATGATACAACCTACTATGGACAGTAAATTTTATTGTGATTATACTATGCCTCCTACACTTGATGAGAATAATAATGATAGCTACTTTGTTGAATTTGCTCCCACTACAACTAATAAAACTGATTATGCTTATGTGGAGAGTAATAATTTTATTCATGAGACTCATGATAAGAATGTTTCATTTGATAGTTATATTGTTGAGTTTGCTCATGATGCTACTGGATATTATTATGAGAGAGGAAAATATGGTTGTAGAAATTTTCATGTTACTAAAACACCTCTCTATATGCTGAAATTTTTGAAGTTACACTTGTTTTATCTTTCTATGCTTGTTGCATTATGTTTCATGAATTTGTTTATTTATAAGATTCCTATGCATAGGAAGCATGTTAGGCTTAAATTTGTTTTGAATTTGCTTCTTGATGCTCTCTTTTGCTTCAACTCTTATTTCTTGCGAGTGCATCATTAAAACTGCTGAGCCCATCTTAATGGCTATAAAGAAAGCACTTCTTGGGAGATAACCCATGTCTTTATTCTACTACAGTACTTTTGTTTTATATTTGAGTCTTGGAAGTTGTTAATACTGTAGCAACCTCTCCTTATCTTTATTTTATTGCATTGTTGTGCCAAGTAAAGTCTTTGATAGTAAAGTCAATACTAGATTTGGATTATCGCGTAGAAACGCATTTCTTGCCGTCACGAATTTGGGCAGTGTTCTCCGTAGGTAACTCGAAAAATCTGTCAATTTACGTGCGTGATCCTCGGATATGTACGCAACTTTTATTCAATTTGGGCATTTTCATCTGAGCAAGTCTCGATGCCTCTTTAAAATTCGTCTTTACGTGATCGTTCTGTTTTGACAGATTCTCGCCTTTTATTTCGCATTGCCTCTTTCGTCGTGTTCGATGGATTCTTTGTTCCATTACCTTCCAGTAGCTTTGAGCAATGTCCAGAAGTGTTAAGAATGATTGTGTCACCTCTGAACATGTGAATTTTTAATTATTCACTAACCCTCTAATGAGTTTGTTTTGAGTTTGGTGTGGAGGAAGTTTTCAAGGGTCAAGAGAGGAGGATGATATACTATGATCAAGAAGAGTGAAAAGTCTAAGCTTGGGGATGCCCAAGGCATCCCCTTCTTCATCGACAACTTATCAGGTCATTTCTCTTGAAACTATATTTTTATTCGGTCACATCTTATGTGCTTTACTTGGAGCGTCTGTGTGCTTTTATTTTTGTTTGTGTTTGAATAAGATCTGATTCATCATGCTTGTGTGGGAGAGAGACACGCTCCGCTGGTTCATATGAACACATGTGTTCTTAGCTTTTAATTTTCATGGCGAAGGTTGAAACTGCTTTGTTAATTGTTATATGGTTGGAAACAGAAAATGCCGCATGTGGTAATTGGTATAATGTCTTGAATAATTTGATACTTGGCAATTGTTGTGCTCATATAGATCATGTTTAAGCTCTTGCATCATGTACTTTGCACCTATTAATGAAGAACTACATAGAGCTTGTTAAAATTTGGTTTGCATGATTGATCTCTAGAGTCTAGATATTTTCTGGTTGAGGTGTTTGAACAACAAGGAGACATGTAAAGTCTTATAATAGTTACAATATGTTCATATGTGAGCTTTGCTGCACCTTTTATACTTGAGTTTGCTTCAAACAACCTTGCTAGCCTAGCCTTGTATTGAGAGGAATTCTTCTCGTGCATCCAAATCCTTGAGCCAACTACTATGCCATTTGTGTCCACCATACCTACCTACCACATGGTATTTCTCTGCCATTCCAAAGTACATTACTTGAGTGCTACCTTTAAATTTCTACTCTTTGTCTTTGCAATATATAGCTCATGGGACAAAATAGCCTTAAAAACTATTGTGGTGAAGAATATGTACTTATGTGTCTTATTTCTTAATAAGTTGCTTGTTGAGTGATACGCGTACAGCACGCGTCTGTTGGGAACCCCAAGAGGAAGGTGTGATGTGTACAGCGGCAAGTTTTCCCTCAGAAAGAAACCAAGGTTTATCGAACCAGGAGGAGCCAAGAAGCACGTTGAAGGTTGATGGCGGCGAGATGTAGTGCGGCGCAACACCGTGGATTCCGGCGCCAACGTGGAACCTGCACAACACAACCAAAGTACTTTGCCCCAAAGAAACAGATGAGGTTGTCAATCTCACCGGCTTGTCTGTAACAAAGGATTAGATGTATAGTGTGGATGATGATTGTTTGCAAAGAACAAGTAAAGAACAATAGCAGACAGATTGTATTTCAGATGTAAAGAATGGACCGGGGTCCACAGTTCACTAGAGGTGTCTCTCCCATAAGATAAATAGCATGTTGGGTGAACAAATTACAGTCGGGCAATTGACAAATAGAGAGAGCATGACAATGCACATACATGATATAATGAATATTGTGAGATTTAATTGGGCATTACGACAAAGTACATAGACCGCTATCCAGCATGCATCTATGCCTAAAAAGTCCACCTTCAGGTTATCATCCGAACCCCTTCCAAGTATTAAGTTGCAAAACAACAGACAATTGCATTAAGTATGGTGCGTAATGTAATCAATAACTAAATCCTCGGACATAGCATCAATGTTTTATCCCTAGTGGCAACAGCATATCCACAACCTTAGAACTTTCTATCACTGTCCCAGATTTAATGGAGGCATGAACCCACTATCGAGCATAAATACTCCCTCTTGGAGTTAAGAGCAAAAATTTGGCCAGAGCCTCTACTAATAACGGAGAGCATGCATAATAGATTGATAATCAACATAACATAGTATTCTCTATCCATCGGATCCCGACAAACACAACATATAGAATTACAGATAGATGATCTTGATCATGTTAGGCAGCTCACAAGATCCAACAATGAAGCACATGAGGAGAAGACAACCATCTCGCTATCGCTATGGACCCATAGTCCAGGGGTGAACTACTCACTCATCACTCCGGAGGCGACCATGGCGGTGAAGAGTCCTTCGGGAGATGATTCCCCTCTCCGGCAGGGTGCCGGAGGCGATCTCCCGAATCCCCCGAGATGGGATTGGCGGCGGCGGCGTCTCCGGAAGGTTTTCCGTATCGTGGCTCTCGCATCGGGGGTTTCGCGACGAAGGCTATTTGTAGGCGGAAGGGCAGGTAAAGGGGCGACGCGAGGGGCCCACACGACAGGGCCGCGCGGCCGGGGCCCGGGTCGCGCCGCCCGGCGTGTCGCCGCCTCGTCGCCCCACTTCGTTACGTCTTCGGTCTTCCGGAAGCTTCGTGGCAAAATAGGCCCCCGGGCGTTGATTTCGTCCAATTCCGAGAATATTTCCATACTAGGATTTCTGAAACCAAAAACAGCAGTAAAACAAGAATCGGCTCTTCGGCATCTTGTTAATAGGTTAGTGCCTGAAAATGCATAAATACGACATATAATGTGTATAAAACATGTAGATATCATCAATAATGTGGCATGGAACATAAGAAATTATCGATACGTCGGAGACGTATCAGCATCCCCAAGCTTAGTTCTCGCTCGTCCCGAGCGGTAAACGATAACAAACATAATTTCTGGAGTGACATGCCATCATAACCTTGATCATACTATTGTAAGCATATGTAATGAATGCAGCGATCAAAACAATGGTAATGACATGAGTGAACAAATGAATCATAAAGCAAAGACTTTTCATGAATAGCACTTCAAGACAAGCATCAATAAGTCTTGCATAAGAGTTAACTCATAAAGCAATAAATCAAAGTAAAGGTATTGAAGCAACACAAAGGAAGATTAAGTTTCAGCGGTTGCTTTCAACTTGTAACATGTATATCTCATGGATATTGTCAACATAGAGTAATATAACAAGTGCAATATGCAAGTATGTAGGAATCAATGCACAGTTCACACAAGTGTTTGCTTCTTGAGGTGGAGAGAAATAGGTGAACTGACTCAACATAAAAGTAAAAGAAAGGTCCTTCAAAGAGGAAAGCATCGATTGCTATATTTGTGCTAGAGCTCTTAGTTTGAAAACATGAAACAATTTTGTCAACGATAGTAATAAAGCATATGTATCATGTAAATTATATCTTACAAGTTGCAAGTCTCATGCATAGTATACTAATAGTGCCCGCACCTTGTCCTAATTAGCTTGGATTACCGGGATCATCGCAATACACATGTTTTAACCAAGTGTCACAAAGGGGTACCTCCATGCCGCCTGTACAAAGGTCTAAGAAGAAAGCTCGCATTTTGGATTTCTCGCTTTTGATTATTCTCAACTTAGACATCCATACCGGGACAACATGGACAACAGATAATGGACTCCTCTTTAATGCATAAGCATGTAGCAACAGTTAATGTTCTCATATGAGATTGAGGATATATGTCCAAAACTGAAACTTCCACCATGATTCATGGCTTTAGTTAGCGGCCCAATGTTCTTCTCTAACAATATGCATGCTCTAACCATTAAAGTGGTAAATCTCCCTTACTTCAGACAAGACGGACATGCATAGCAACTCACATGATATTCAACAAAGAGTAGTTGATGGCGTCCCCAGGAAACATGGTTATCGCACAACAAGCAACTTAATAAGAGATAAAGTGCATAAGTACATATTCAATACCACAATAGTTCTTAAGCTATTTGTCCCATGAGCTATATATTGCAAAGGCGAATGATGGAAATTTTAAAGGTAGCACTCAAGCAATTTACTTTGGAATGGCGGAGAAATACCATGTAGTAGGTAGGTTTGGTGGACACAAATGGCATAGTGGTTGGCTCAAGGATTTTGGATGCATGAGAAGTATTCCCTCTCGATACAAGGTTTAGGCTAGCAAGGTTATTTGAAACAAACACAAGGATGAATCGGTGCGGCAAAACTCACATAAAAGACATATTGTAAACATTATAAGACTCTACACCGTCTTCCTTGTTGTTCAAAACTCAATACTAGAAATTATCTAGACTTTAGAGAGACCAAATATGCAAACCAAATTTTAGCAAGCTCTAGGTGTTTCTTCATTAATAGGTGCAAAGTATATGATGCAAGAGCTTAAACATGAGCACAACAATTGCCAAGTATCAAATTATTCAAGACATTTTAGAATTACTACATGTAGCATTTCCCAATTCCAACCATATATAATTTAACGAAGAAGATTCAACCTTCGCCATGAATACTATGAGTAAAGCCTAAGGACATATTTGTCCATATGCAAACAGCGGAGCGTGTCTCTCTCCCACACAATGAATGCTAGGATCCATTTTATTCAAACAAAAACAAAAACAAAAACAAACCGACGCTCCAAGCAAAGCACATAAGATGTGATGGAATAAAAATATAGTTCCAGGGGAGGAACCTGATAATGTTGTCGATGAAGAAGGGGATGCCTTGGGCATCCCCAATCTTAGACGCTTGAGTCTTCTTAGAATATGCAGGGGTGAACCACCGGGGCATCCCCAAGCTTAGAACTTTCACTCTCCTTGATCATATTGTATCATCCTCCTCTCTTGATCCTTGAAAACTTCCTCCACACCAAACTCGAAACAACTCATTAGAGGGTTAGTGTACAATAAAAATTAACATGTTCAGAGGTGACATAATCATTCTTAACACTTCTGGACATTGCATAAAGCTACTGGACATTAATGGATCAAAGAAATTCATCCAACATAGCAATATGCGAAATAAAAGGCAGAATCTGTCAAAACAGAACAGTCCATAAAGATGGATTTTATTGAGGCACCAGACTTGCTCAAATGAAAATGCCCAAATTGGATGAAAGTTGCGTACATATCTGAGGATCACGCACGTAAATTGGCGTATTTTTCTGAGCTACCTACAGAGAGGCAGGTCGAAATTCGTGACAAAGAAAGAAATCATGCTATCGCGCAGTAATCCAAATCTAGTATGAACCTTACTATCAACGACTTTACTTGGCACAACAATGCACAAAACTAAGATAAGGAGAGGTTTCTACAGTAGTAAACAACTTCCAAGACTCAAATATAAAATAAAAGTACTGTAGTAAAAACATGGGTTGTCTCCCATAAGAGCTTTTCTTTAACGCCTTTCAGCTAGGCGCAGAAAGTGTGTATCAAGTATTATCAAGAGATGGAGCATCGACATTACCTTGGGCTTTACCCTTACCTTTCTTGTTCTTTTTCTTACTCTTTGGTTTAGGGAATATATGTCTACCCCCGGGTGTAGAGGTGAATTTTAGGGTGCCTTCTCCCATGTCTATGACTGCTCCCAATAGTTTCAGCAGGGATCTTCCGAGTGTGATTTGTCCTGTCCCTGCACATTCAATAACAAGGCAATCAATGGATATTTTTCTCCCAAGAATGGTTGTATGCACACCCGCAGCTATTCCTTTAGGAATTATAACAGAGTTATCAATAAGAGTTATTCCTTCTCCCCCTTCAACAAATCCCCAAATTTCAAAGATTCATGAATACTCTTGGGCATTAGGCAAAATTCAGACATAATATCACAATTAGCATGAAGAGTTTGGTCACCGATAGCAATTTTAATAGTAGGATCCCATAATGAAGGTTCGAGTTCACTAAAACTTGATCAAGACGGTTACGAACATATCCATAATTTTCATTCAAGCGAGATGCACTTGTCTCAAGAGTGTTTAATCTATTATAAATGCTAATAAGGGCTGAATCAAAGTTATTAGCTGAATCATGTGATGCAACCAACTTCTTTATGGCATTAAAAGCTTGATCCCCATTGCAATGAAGGAAATCTCCTCCCACTACAAGCATCCAAGGCATATCTATAGCGAATCATAAGACCAAAATAAAAATTACTAAGGAGCAAACTTAGAGTTATTTGAGGTTCAGTTTTACGATAAGAAGTAAAA
>NC_061510.1:153141217-153161063 GCF_022539505.1 Lolium rigidum | reverse complement strand
AGACCAATTTCAATAGTATAGTTTGGCTATAACAAGATGTTATATCATTTGTAGTTATCTTATAGCTAACATGCACAATAGTTGGCTATAAGAATGTAGTACGTCCACCTTTTACTCTCACAAGGTACCTAGGAGCACGTGCAAGAGCTGGCTATTGCATAGTAGCCCACCTCCCTTCTCTCTCCTCTTCTCTCTCATCGAACTCATCTAAAATATATTATTTAAGGGCAGCTCCAGCGGCGCGACGCAAACGATCGCTGAGCAACCGTTTTCGTCCGTCGTGACCGGAAATGTGTCTGGGGCCTGTTCCAGCGGGGCGACACAAAGTGACCGGGCCGTCCGCGGAGACGCAAACCTGGCCCGAATATGCGCCAGGTTTGCGTCTCCGCGGACGCTCGGCAGTCGCACGGAGCGTCCTCCATTTCTTACCCGGTCCCGCATGTCAGGGACAGCGAAATCGACCGCTTCGATTTGTTTCTTGTTCCCCTTCTTTCCTGCCCTAGTGCGACGGCACCACCCCCACCCCTAGCGTCGCCGTACGGCCGTAGCGCCGCAGTAGTCGGCGTCGGCTCCGTTCTTGCCGCGCGGGAGAGCAGGAGCGTGCTCCGCCGCGTACGTGCCGGCTGTTTTCGGCCGAAACGCTCCCGGTTGCGCCGCCCTTCCGCGCCGCCCACGACCTGTTCGGTCAATTGCCCCGGTACGTTTCTACTCGTGTTTTCGGCGCTATTGTGCGCGGCCATTGATCCGCAGTTTGCACCCACGCAGATGGACATGTGGCAGATGTTGGACAAGTTCCGCGCGGAGTGATGTCTACGGGTGCTTCTATTCTTGTAGACAGTGTTGGGCCTCCAAGAGCAGAGGTTTGTAGAACAGCAGCAAGTTTCCCTTAAGTGGATCACCCAAGGTTTATCGAACTCAGGGAGGAAGAGGTCAAAGATATCCCTCTCAAGCAACCCTGCAATCACGATACAAGAAGTCTCTTGTGTCCCCAACACACCTAATACACAGTTGCACTAGTTCGGCCAAGAGATAGTGAAATACAAGTGGTATGGATGTATATGAGTGGTAATAACAATCTGAATAAAATATGGCAGCGAGTAAACATGCAACATAACAGTAAATAAACGGAGTTTCGATGCTTAGAAACAAGGCCTAGGGATCATACTTTCACTAGTGGACACTCTCAACATTGATCACATAATAAAACCACTCTACACTCTCTTGTTGGATGATGAACACCACTAATTGTGCAGGGCTACAAGAGCACCTCAATGCCGGAGTTAACAAGCTCCACAACATTCAATGTTCATATTTAAATAACCTTAGAGTGCATGATAGATCATTGCAATTACACCAAGTACTAACATAGCATGCACACTGTCACCATAACACTATGAAGGAGGAATAGATCACATCAATACTATCATAGCAATAATTAACTTCATAATTGATACGCGTACAGCACACGAAGGTATGATACGCACAGTAGCAAGTTTTCCCTCATAAAGAAACCAAGGTTTATCGAACCAGGAGGAGCCAAGAAGCACGTTGAAGGTTGATGGCAGCGGGATGTAGTGCGGCGCAACACCAGGGATTCCGGCGCCAACGTGGAACCTGCACAACACAACCAAAGTATTTTGCCCAAACGAAACAGTGAGGTTGTCAATCTCACCGGCTTGCTGTAACAAAGGATTAGATGTATAGTGTGGATGATGATTGTTTGCAGAAAACAGTAAAACAAGTATTGCAGTAGATTGTATTTAATGTAAAAGAATGGACCGGGGTCCACAGTTCACTAGAGGTGTCTCTCCCATAAGATAAATAGCATGTTGGGTGAACAAATTACAGTCGAGCAATTGACAAATAGAGAGGGCATGACCATGCACATACATGATATGATGAATATTGTGAGATTTAATTGGGCATTACGACAAAGTACATAGACCGCTATCCAGACATGCATCTATGCCTAAAAAGTCCACCTTCAGGTTATCATCCGAACCCCTTCCAGTATTAAGTTGTAAAACAACGGACAATTGCATTAAGTATGGTGCGTAATGTAATCAATAACTACATCCTCGGACATAGCATCAATGTTTTATCCCTAGTGGCAACAAGACATCCACAACCTTAGAACTTTCCGTCACTCGTCCCAGATTTAATGGAGGCATGAACCCACTATCGAGCATAAATACTCCCTCCGGAGTTAAGAGAAAAAACTTGGCCGAGCCTCTACTAATAACGGAGAGCATGCAAGATCATAAACAACACATAGGTAATAGATTGATAATCAACATAACATAGTATTCTCTATCCATCGGATCCCGACAAACACAACATATAGAATTACGGATAGATGATCTTGATCATGTTAGGCAGCTCACAAGATCCGACAATGAAGCACATGAGGAGAAGACAACCATCTAGCTACTGCTATGGACCCATAGTCCGGGGGTGAACTACTCACTCATCACTCCGGAGGCGACCATGGCGGTGAAGAGTCCTCCGGGAGATGATTCCCCTCTCCGGCAGGGTGCCGGAGGCGATCTCCTGAATCCCCCGAGATGGGATTGGCGGCGGCGGCGTCTCTGGAAGGTTTTCCGTATCGTGGCTCTCGGTACTGGGGGTTTCGCGACGAATGCTTTAAGTAGGCGGAAGGGCAGGTCAAGGGGCGTCACGAGGGGCCCACACACCATTGCCGCGCGGCCAGGGCCCAGGCCGCGCCGCCCTGTTGTGTCGCCACCTCGTGGCCCCACTTCATCTATCCCTCGGTCTTCTGGAAGCTTCGTGCAAAAATAGGACCCTGGGCGTTGATTTCGTCCAATTCCGAGAATATTTCCTTACTAGGATTTCTGAAACCAAAAATAGCAGAAAACGACAGAACTGGCTCTTCGGCATCTCGTTAATAGGTTAGTGCCGGAAAATGTATAAATATGACATAAAGTATGCATAAAACATGTAGATATCATCAATAATGTGGCATGGAACATAAGAAATTATCGATACGTCGGAGACGTATCAGCATCCCCAAGCTTAGTTCCTGCTCGTCCCGAGCAAGTAAACGATAACAAAGATAATTTCTGGAGTGACATGCCATCATAACCTTGATCATACTATTGTAAGCATATGTAATGAATGCAGCGATCAAAAACAATGGTAATGACATGAGTAAACAAATGAATCATAAAGCAAAGACTTTTCATGAATAGTACTTTCAAGACAAGCATCAATAAGTCTTGCATAAGAGTTAACTCATAAAGCAATAAATCAAAGTAAAGGTATTGAAGCAACACAAAGGAAGATTAAGTTTCAGCGGTTGCTTTCAACTTATAACATGTATATCTCATGGATATTGTCAATGTAAAGTAATATAACAAGTGCAATATGCAAGTATGTAGGAATCAATGCACAGTTCACACAAGTGTTTGCTTCTTGAGGTGGATAGAAATAGGTGAACTGACTCAACATAAAAGTAAAAGAAAGGCCCTTCGCAGAGGGAAGCATTGATTGCTATATTTGTGCTAGAGCTTTGGTTTTGAAAACAAGAAACAATTTTGTCAACGGTAGTAATAAAGCATATGTATCATGTAAATTATATCTTACAAGTTGCAAGTCTCATGCATAGTATACTAATAGTGCCCGCACCTTGTCCTAATTAGCTCGGATTACCGGGATTATCGCAATACACATGTTTTAACCAAGTGTCACAAAGGGGTACCTCTATGCCGCCTGTACAAAGGTCTAAGGAGAAAGCTCGCATTTGGTTTTCTCGCTTTTGATTATTCTCAACTTAGACATCCATACCGGGACAACATAGACAACAGATAATGGACTCCTCTTTAATGCATAAGCATGTAGCAACAATTAATGTTCTCATATGAGATTGAGGATATATGTCCAAAACTGAAACTTCCACCATGATTCATGGCTTTAGTTAGCGGCCCAATGTTCTTCTCTAACAATATGCATGCTCTAACCATTAAATGAGTGGTAAATCTCCCTTACTTCAGACAAGACGGACATGCATAGCAACTCACATGATATTCAACAAAGAGTAGTTGATGGCGTCCCCGGGAACATGGTTATCGCACAACAAGCAACTTAATAAGAGATAAAGTGCATAAGTACATATTCAATACCACAATAGTTTTTAAGCTATTTGTCCCATGAGCTATATATTGCAAAGGTAAAGGATAGAAATTTTAAAGGTAGCACTCAAGCAATTTACTTTGGAATGACGGAGAAATACCATGTAGTAGGTAGGTATGGTGGACACAAATGGCATAGTGGTTGGCTCAAGGATTTTGGATGCATGAGAAGTATTCCCTCTCGATACAAGGTTTAGGCTAGCAAGGTTATTTGAAACAAACACAAGGATGAACCGGTGCAGCAAAACTCACATAAAAGACATATTGTAAACATTATAAGACTCTACACCGTCTTCCTTGTTGTTCAAAACTCAATACTAGAAATTATCTAGACTTTAGAGAGACCAAATATGCAAACCAAATTTTAGCAAGCTCTAGGTGTTTCTTCATTAATAGGTGCAAAGTATATGATGCAAGAGCTTAAACATGAGCACAACAATTGCCAAGTATCAAATTATTCGAGACATTTTAGAATTACTACATGTAGCATTTCCCGATTCCAACCATATAACAATTTAACGAAGAAGATTCAACCTTCGCCATGAATACTATGAGTAAAGCCTAAGGACATATTTGTCCATATGCAACAGCGGAGCGTGTCTCTCTCCCACACAATGAATGCTAGGATCCATTTTATTCAAACAAAAACAAAAATAAAAACAAACAGACGCTCCAAGCAAAGCACATAAGATGTGATGGAATAAAAATATAGTTTCAGGGGAGGAACCTGATAATGTTGTCGATGAAGAAGGGGATGCCTTGGGCATCCCCAAGCTTAGACGCTTGAGTCTTCTTAAAATATGCAGGGGTGAACCACGGGGCATCCCCAAGCTTAGAGCTTTCACTCTCCTTGATCATATTGTATCATCCTCCTCTCTTGATCCTTGAAAACTTCCTCCACACCAAACTCGAAACAACTCATTAGAGAGTTAGTGCATAATAAAAATTCACATGTTCAGAGGTGAAATAATCATTCTTAACACTTTTGGACATTGCACAAAGCTACTGGACATTAATGGAAGAAAGAAATTCATCCATCATAGCAAAAGAGGCAATGCGAAATAAAAGGCAGAATCTGTCAAAACAGAACAGTCCGTAAAGACGGATTTTATTGAGGCACCAGACTTGCTCAAATGAAAATGCCCAAATTGAATGAAAGTTGCGTACATATCTGAGGATCACGCACGTAAATTGGCATATTTTTCTGAGCTACCTACAGAGAGGCAGGTCGAAATTCGTAACAGCAAAGAAATCTGTTTACGTGCAGTAATCCAAATCTAGTATGAACCTTACTATCAACGACTTTACTTGGCACAACAATGCACAAAACTAAGATAAGGAGAGGTTGCTACAGTAGTAAACAACTTCCAAGACTCAAATATAAAATAAAAATACTGTAGTAAAAACATGGGTTGTCTCCTATAAGCGCTTTTCTTTAACGCCTTTCAGCTAGGCGCAGAAAGTGTGTATCAAGTGTTATAAAGAGACGAAGTATCAACATCATAACTTGTTCTAATAATAGAATCAAAAGGTAACTTCATTCTCTTTCTAGGGAAGTGTTCCATACCTTTCTTGAGAGGAAATTGATATTTAATATTACCTTCATTCATATCAATGATAGCTCCAACAGTTCGAAGAAAAGGTCTTCCCAATATAATGGGACAAGATGCATTGCATTCAATATCCAAGACAACAAAATCAACGGGGACAAGGTTATTGTTAACGGTAATGCGAACATTATCAACTCTCCCCAAATGTTTCTTTATAGCATTATCAACAAGATTAACATCCAAATAACAATTTTTCAATGGTGGCAAGTCAAGCATATCATAAATTTTCTTAGGCATAACGGAAATACTTGCACCAAGATCACATAAAGCATTACAATCAAAGTCATTGAACTTCATCTTAATGATGGGCTCCCAACCATCCTCTAGCTTCCTAGGAATAGAAGCTTCACGTTCTAGTTTCTCTTCTCTAGCTTTTATGAGAGCATTTGTAATATGTTTTGTGAAAGCCAAGTTTATAGCACTAGCATTAGGACTCTTAGCAAGTTTTTGTAAGAACTTTATAACTTCAGAGATGTGACAATCATCAAAATCCAAACCATTATAATCTAAAGCAATGGGATCATCATCCCCAATGTTGGAAAAAATTTCAGCGAGTTTTATCACGAGCGGTTTCAGCGGTTTTAGCGGTTTCCATGAGTTTTGCAGACTTTGCATTAGAAGTAGTAACATTGCCAACACCAATTATTTTACCATTGATAGTAGGAGGTGCAGCAACATGTGGAGCATTAACATTACTAGTGGTGGTAATAGTCCAAACTTTGGCTACATTATTCTCTTTAGCTAGTTTTTCATTTTCTTCTCTTTCCCACCTAGCATGCAATTCGGCCATCAATCTTATATTCCCATTAATTCTAACTTGGATGGCATTTGCTGTAGTAACAATTTTATTTTCAATATCCTTATTAGGCATAACTTTCGATTTCAAAAGATCAACATCAGAGGCAAGACTATCAACCTTAGAAGCGAGAATATCAATTTTATTGAGCTTTTCCTCAACAGATTTGTTAAAAGCAGTTTGTGTACTAATAAATTCTTTAAGCATGGCTTCAAGTCCAGGGGGTGTGTTCCTATTATTGTTGTAAGAATTCCCACGAGAATTACCATAACCGTTTCAATTATTATAAGGATATGGCCTATAGTTATTACTAGAATTGTTCCGATAAGCATTGTTGTTGAAATTATTATTTTTAATGAAGTTTACATCAACATGTTCTTCTTGGGCAACCAATGAAGCTAACGGAACATTATTAGGATCAACATTAGTCCTATCATTCACAAGCATAGACATAATAGCATCAATCTTATCACTCAAGGAAGAGGTTTCTTCGACAGAATTTACCTTCTTACCTTGTGGAGCTCTTTACGTGTGCCATTCAGAGTAATTAATCATCATATTATCAAGAAGCTTTGTTGCTTCACCAAGAGTGATGGACATAAAGGTACCTCCAGCAACTGAATCCAATAGGTTCCGCGAAGAAAAGTTCGATCTCGCATAAAAGGTTTGGATGATCATCCAAGTAGTCAGTCCATGGGTTGGGCAATTTTTAACCAAAGATTTCATTCTTTCCCAAGCTTGTGCAACATGCTCATTATCTAATTGTTTAAAATTCATTATGCTGCTCCTCAAAGATATAATTTTAGCAGGGGAATAATATCTACCAATAAAAGCATCCTTGCATTTAGTCCATGAATCAATACTATTCTTAGGCAGAGATAACAACCAATCTTTAGCTCTTCCTCTTAATGAGAAAGGAAACAATTTTAATTTTATAATGTCACCATCTACATCTTTATACTTTTGCATTTCACACAATTCAACAAAATTATTGAGATGGGCAGCAGCATCATCAGAACTAACACCAGAAAATTGCTCTCTCATAACAAGATTCAGTAAAGCAGGTTTAATTTCAAAGAATTCTGCTGTAGTAGCAGGTGGAGCAATATGTGTGCATAAGAAATCATTATTTTCTGTGGTTGTGAAGTCACACAACTTAGTATTTCAGGAGTAGCCATTTTAGCAGTAGTAAATAAAGCAAACTAGATAAAGTAAATGCAAGTAACTAATTTTTTTGTGTTTTTGATATAGAGTGCAAGACAGTAAATAAAGTAAAGCTAGCAACTAATTTTTTTGTGTTTTGATATAATGCAGCAAACAAAGTAGTAAATAAAATAAAGCAAGGCAAAAACAAAGTAAAGAGATTGGATTGTGGAGACTCCCCTTGCAGCGTGTCTTGATCTCCCCGGCAACGGCGCCAGAAAAAGAGCTTGATACGCGTACAGCACACGTCCGTTGGGAACCCCAAGAGGAAGGTATGATGCGCACAGTAGCAAGTTTTCCCTCAGAAAGAAACCAAGGTTTATCGAACCAGGAGGAGCCAAGAAGCACGTTGAAGGTTGATGGCAGCGGGATGTAGTGCCAGGGATTCCGGCGCCAACGTGGAACCTGCACAACACAACCAAAGTACTTTGCCCCAACGAAACAGTGAGGTTGTCAATCTCACCGGCTTGCTGTAACAAAGGATTAGATGTATAGTGTGGATGATGATTGTTTGCAGAAAACAGTAAAACAAGTATTGCAGTAGATTGTATTTAATGTAAAAGAATGGACCGGGGTCCACAGTTCACTAGAGGTGTCTCTCCCATAAGATAAATAGCATGTTGGGTGAACAAATTACAGTCGAGCAATTGACAAATAGAGAGGGCATGACCATGCACATACATGATATGATGAATATTGTGAGATTTAATTGGGCATTACGGCAAAGTACATAGACCGCTATCCAAGCATGCATCTATGCCTAAAAAGTCCACCTTCAGGTTATCATCCGAACCCTTCCGGTATTAAGTTGTAAAACAACAGACAATTGCATTAAGTATGGTGCGTAATGTAATCAATAACTACATCCTCGGACATAGCATCAATGTTTTATCCCTAGTGGCCACAGCACATCCACAACCTTAGAACTTTCTGTCACTGTCCCAGATTTAATGGAGGCATGAACCCACTATCGAGCATAAATACTCCCCCTTGGAGTTAAGAGCAAAAACTTGGCCAGAGCCTCTACTAATAACGGAGAGCATGCAAGATCATAAACAACACATAGGTAATAGATTGATAATCAACATAACATAGTATTCTCTATCCATCGGATCCCGACAAACACAACATATAGAATTACGGATAGATGATCTTGATCATGTTAGGCAGCTCACAAGATCCGACAATGAAGCACATGAGGAGAAGACAACCATCTAGCTACTGCTATGGACCCATAGTCCAGGGGTGAACTACTCACTCATCACTCCGGAGGCGACCATGGCGGTGAAGAGTACTCCGGGAGATGATTCCCCTCTCCGGCAGGGTGCCGGAGGCGATCTCCTGAATCCCCCGAGATGGGATTGGCGGCGGCGGCGTCTCTGGAAGGTTTTCCGTATCGTGGCTCTCGGTACTGGGGGTTTCGCGACGAAGGCTTTAAGTAGGCGGAAGGGCAGATCAAGGGGCGTCACGAGGGGCCCACACACCAGGGCCGCGCGGCCAGGGCCCAGGCCGCGCCGCCCTGTTGTGTCGCCACCTCGTGGCCCCACTTCGTCTATCCCTCGGTCTTCTGGAAGCTTCGTGCAAAAATAGGACCCTGGGCGTTGATTTCGTCCAATTCCGAGAATATTTCCTTACTAGGATTTCTGAAACCAAAAACAACAGAAAACAGCAACTGGCTCTTCGGCATCTCGTTAATAGGTTAGTGCCGGAAAATGTATAAATATGACATAAAGTATGCATAAAACATGTAGATATCATCAATAATGTGGCATGGAACATAAGAAATTATCGATACGTCGGAGACGTATCATCGTGGAGGAGGAATAGAGTACTTTAATAACATCACTAGAGTAACACATAGATGAATAGTGATACAAAACTCATATGAATCTCAATCTTGTAAGGCATCTCATGAGATCATTGTATTGAAGTACATAGGAGAGAGATTAACCACATAGCTACCGGTACAGCCTTTAGCCTCGATGGAGAACTACTCCCTCCTCATGGGAGACAGTAACGTTGATGAAGATTGCAGTGGTGTTGATGGAGGAGCCTTCCGGGGGCACTTCCCCGTCCCGGCGGCGTGCCGGATGATACGTCTCCGACGTATCGATAATTTCTTATGTTCCATGCCATATTATTGATGATACCTACATGTTTTATGCACACTTTATGTCATATTCGTGCATTTTCTGGAACTAACCTATTAACAAGATGCCGAAGTGCCGATTCTTGTTTTCACGTCTGTTTTTGGTTTCGAAATCCTAGTAACGAAATATTCTCGAAATCGGACGAAATCAACGCCCAGGTTCCTATTTTTCCCGGAACCATCCAGAACACCCGAGAGTCGCCAGAGGGAAGCCCTGGGGGCCCCACACCACACCCTGGCGCGGCCAGAGGGGGGGCCGCACCGCCCTATGGTGTGGTGGCCCCATGCCCCCTCCGAGGCTGCCCTTCCGCCTATTTAAAGCCTCCGTCGCGAAAACCCTGATGCGAAGAACCACGATACGGAAAACCTTCCAGAGCCGCCGCCATCGCGAAGCCAAGATCTGGGGACAGGAGTCTCCGTTCCGGCACCCTGCCGGAGCGGGGAAGTGCCCCGGAAGGCTTCTCCATCGACACCGCTGCCATCTCCACCGCCATCTTCATCACCGCTGCTTGCTCCCATGAGGAGGGAGTAGTTCTCCATCGAGGCTCGGGGCTGTACCGGTAGCTATGTGGTTCATCTCTCTCCTATGTACTTCAATACAATAATCTCATGAGCTGCCTTACATGATTGTGATTCATATGATGATGCTTGTAATCTAGATGTCACTATGCTAGTCAAGTGAGTTTTACTTATGTGATCTCCGGAGACTCCTTGTCCCATGTGTGTAAAGGTGACAGTGTGTGCACCGTGTGGGTCTCTTAGGCTATATTTCATGGAATACTTACTCACTGTTATGAATGGCGTAGTGAAGTGCTTATTTATATCTCTTTATGATTGCAATGTGTTTTGTATCACAATTTATCTATGTGCTACTCTAGTGATGTTATTAAAGTAGTTTTATTCCTCCCGCACGGTGTAATGGTGACAGTGTGTGCATCCGTGTTAGTACTTGGCGTATGCTATGATCATGATCTCTTGTAGATTGTGAAGTTAACTATTGCTATGATAGTATTGATGTGATCTATTCCTCCTACATAGTGTGAAGGTGACAGTGTGCATGCTGTGTTAGTACTTGGTTTAGTCGTGTCGATCTTTCTTGCACTCTAAGGTTATTTAAATATGAACATTGAATTGTGGAGCTTGTTAACTCCGGCATTGAGGGTTCGTGTAATCCTACGCAATGTGTTCATCATCCAACAAGAGTGTAGAGTATGCATTTATCTATTATGTTATGTGATCAATGTTGAGAGTGTCCACTAGTGAAAGTCTAATCCCTAGGCCTTGTTCCTAAATACTGCTATCGTTGCTTGTTTACTTGTTTCTATGCGTTACTACTCTGCTGCGTTACTACTGCTTGTTTACTGTCCCGGGCAAAGCACTTTTACGGTGCCGTTGCTACTACTTATTCATACCACCTCGTATTTCACTATCTCTTCGCCGAACTAGTGCACCTATTAGGTGTGTTGGGGACACAAGAGACTTCTTGCTTTGTGGTTGCGGGGTTGCATGAGAGGGATATCTTTGACCTCTTCCTCCCCGAGTTCGATAAACCTTGGGTGATCCACTTAAGGGAAACTTGTCGCTGTTCTACAAACCTCTGCTCTTGGAGGCCCAACACTGTCTACAAGAATAGAAGCTCCCGTAGACATCAAGCACTTTTACCGGCGCCGTTGCCGGGAGGAAAGGTAAAAGGCACTCATACTCCGGTCCCGGGTAACGTGTGTTTTTCGGCGCCATTGTGTTTGTGCTCGAAGCTATTTCCTTTAGATCCTGCAATTGCATCTTTTTGTTTCTTGTTTACACTAGTTTGGCATAATGGACAACAATGAGCTTCTTATTCTATTTCCTGATTTAAAACATGGATTGTTTGATGCGAAAATTAAAAAACCTATGGAATCTTATTTGCATACTGGTAGTAATATTAGTATGAACGCTTTGAACACCATTGTTGATAATAATGTAGAAAGTTCTAAGCTTGGGGAAGCTGGTTTTCATGATCTTTTTAGTCCCCCAAGCATTGAGGAGAAAATTTTCTTTGATGATACTTTGCCTCCTATTTATGATGATTATAATAGTGGTCTTTTGGTACAACCTACTATGGAGAGTAAATTTTATTGTGATTATACTATGCCTCCTACACTTGATGAGAATAATAATGATAGCTACTTTGTTGAATTTGCTCCCGCTATTACTAATAAAATTGATGATGCTTATGTGGAGAGTAATAATTTTATGCATGAGATTCATGATAAGAATGCTTTATGTGATAGTTATATTGTTGAGTTTGCTCATGATGCTACTGAAAGTTATTATGAGAGAGGAAAATATGGTTGTAGAAATTTTCATGTTACTAAAATGCCTCTCTATGTGCTGAAATTTTTGAAGCTACACTTGTTCTATCTCGCCTATGCTTGTTACTTTGCTCTTCATGAACTTGTTTATTTACAAGATTCCTATGCATAGGAAGCATGTTAGGCTTAAATGTTTTTTGAATTTGCCTCTTGATGCTCTCTTTTGCTTCAAATACTATTTCTTGCGAGTGCATCATTAAAACTGCTGAGCCCATCTTAACGTCTATAAAGAAAGAACTTCTTGGGAGATAACCCATGTGTTATTTTGCTACAGTACTTTGTTTTATATTTGTGTCTTGGAAGTTGTTTACTACTGTAGCAACCTCTCCTTATCTTAGTTTTGTGTTTTGTTGTGCCAAGTAAAGTCGTTGATAGAAAGGTTGATACTAGATTTGGATTACTGCGCAGTTCCAGATTTCTTTGCTGTCACGAATCTGGGTCTACCTCCCTGTAAGTAGCTCAGAAAATTAAGCCAATTTACGTGCATGATCCTCAGATATGTACGCAACTTTCATTAAATTTGGGCATTTTCATTTGAGCAAGTCTGGTGCCCTAATAAAATCCATCTTTACGGACTGTTCTGTTTTGACAGATTCTGCCTTTTATTTTGCATTGCCTCTTTTGCTATGTTGGATGAATTTCTTTGTTCCATTAATGTCCAGTAGCTTTATGCAATGTCCAGAAGTGTTAAGAATGATTGTGTCACCTCTCGAACATGTTAATTTTTATTATGCACTAACCCTCTAATGAGTTGTTTCGAGTTTGGTGTGGAGGAAGTTTTCAAGGGTCAAGAGAGGAGGATGATATACTATGATCAAGAAGAGTGAAAGCTCTAAGCTTGGGGATGCCCCGCGGTTCACCCCTGCATATATCAAGAAGACTCAAGCGTCTAAGCTTGGGGATGCCCAAGGCATCCCCTTCTTCATCGACAACATTATCGGGTTCCTCCCCGAAACTATATTTTTATTCCGTCACATCTTATGCACTTTGCTTGGAGCGTCGGTTTGTTTTTGTTTTTTTGTTTTGTTTGAATAAAATGGATCCTAGCATTCACTTTATGGGAGAGAGACACGCTCTGCTGTAGCATATGGACAAGTATGTCCTTAGGCTCTACTCATAGTATTCATGGCGAAGTTTCATCTTCGTTAAATTGTTATATGGTTGGAATTGGAAAATGCTACATGTAGTAACTCTAAAATGTCTTGGATAATTTGATACTTGGAAATTGTTGTGCTTATGTTTAAGCTCTTGCATCATATACTTTGCACCTATTAATGAAGAAACACTTAGAGCTTGCTAATTTGGTTTGCATATTTGGTTTCTCTAGAGTCTAGATAATATCTAGTATTGAGTTTTGAACAACAAGGAAGACGGTGTAGAGTCTTATAATGTTTACAATATGTCTTTTATGTGAGTTTTGCTGCACCGTTCATCCTTGTGTTTGTTTCAAATAACCTTGCTAGCCTAAACCTTGTATCGAGAGGGAATACTTCTCATGCATCCAAAATCCTTGAGCCAACCACTATGCCATTTGTGTCCACCATACCTACCTACTACATGGTATTTATCCGCCATTCCAAAGTAAATTGCTTGAGTGCTACCTTTAAAATTCCATCATTCACCTTTGCAATATATAGCTCATGGGACAAATAGCTTAAAAACTATTGTGGTATTGAATATGTACTTATGCACTTTATCTCTTATTAAGTTGCTTGTTGTGCGATAACCATGCTTCGGGGACGCCATCAATTATTCTTTGTTGAATATCATGTGAGTTGCTATGCATGTCCGTCTTGTCCGAAGTAAGAGAGATCTACCACCTTAATGGTTGGAGCATGCATATTGTTAGAGAAGAACATTGGGCCGCTAACTAAAGCCATGATTCATGGTGGAAGTTTCAGTTTTGGACATATATCCTCAATCTCATATGAGAATAATAATTGTTGCCACATGCTTATGCATTAAAGAGGAGTCCATTATCTGTTGTCCATGTTGTCCCGGTATGGATGTCTAAGTTGAGAATAATCAAAAGCGAGAAATCCAAAATGCGAGCTTTCTCCTTAGACCTTTGTACAGGCGACATGGAGGTACCCCATTGTGACACTCGGTTAAAACATGTGCATTGCAAAGATCCGGTAGTCCAAGCTAATTAGGACAAGGTGCGGGCACTATTAGTATACTATGCATGAGACTTGCAACTTGTAAGATATAATTTACATAACTCATATGCTTTATTACTACCGTTGACAAAATTGTTTCATGTTTTCAAAATAAAAGCTCTAGCACAAATATAGCAATCGATGCTTTCCTCTTTGAAGGACCATTCTTTTTACTTTTATGTTGAGTCAGTTCACCTATCTCTCTCCACCTCAAGAAGCAAACACTTGTGTGAACTGTGCATTGATTCCTACATACTTGCATATTGCACTTGTTATATTACTCTATGTTGACAATTATCCAGGAGATATACATGTTACAAGTTGAAAGCAACCGCTGAAACTTAATCTTCCTTTGTGTTGCTTCAATACCTTTACTTTGATTTATTGCTTTATGAGTTAACTCTTATGCAAGACTTATTGATGCTTGTCTTGAAGTACTATTCATGAAAAGTCTTTGCTTTATTATTCACTTGTTTACTCATGTCATTACCATTGTTTTGATCGCTGCATCCACTACATATGTTTACAAATAGTATGATCAAGGTTATGATGGCATGTCACTTTAGAAATTATCTTTGTTATCGTTTTACTCTGCTCGGGACGAGCAGAACTAAGCTTGGGGATGCTTGATACGTCTCCGACGTATCGATAATTTCTTATGTTCCATGCCATATTATTGATGATACCTACATGTTTTATGCACACTTTATGTCATATTCGTGCATTTTCTCGGAACTAACCTATTAACAAGATGCCGAAGTGCCGCTGTCGTTTTCTGCTGTTTTTGGTTTCGAAATCCTAGTAACGAAATATTCTCGGAATCGGACGAAATCAACGCCCGGGTTCCTATTTTTCCCGAACCATCCGGAACACCCGAGAGTCGCCGAGGGAAGCCCTGGGGGCCCCACACCACACCCTGGCGCGGCTAGAGGGGGGGCCGCGCCGCCCTATGGTGTGGTGGCCCCAGGCCCCCTCCGAGGCTGCCCTTCCGCCTATTTAAAGCCTCCGTCGCGAAAACCCTGATGCGAAGAACCACGATACGGAAAACCTTCCCGCAGCCGCCGCCATCGCGAAGCCAAGATCCGGGGGACAGAGTCTCCGTTCCGGCACCCTGCCGGAGCGGGGAAGTGCCCCCGGAAGGCTTCTCCATCGACACCGCTGCCATCTCCACCGCCATCTTCATCACCGCTGCTCGCTCCCATGAGGAGGGAGTAGTTCTCCATCGAGGCTCGGGGCTGTACCGGTAGCTATGTGGTTCATCTCTCTCCTATGTACTTCAATACAATAATCTCATGAGCTGCCTTACATGATTGAGATTCATATGATGATGCTCACTATGCTAGTCAAGTGAGTTTTACTTATGTGATCTCCGGAGACTCCTTGTCCCACGTGTGTAAAGGTGACAGTGTGTGCACCGTGTGGGTCTCTTAGGCTATATTTCACGTAATACTTACTCACTCGTTATGAATGGCGTAGTGAAGTGCTTATTTATATCTCTTTATGATTGCAATGTGTTTTGTATCACAATTTATCTATGTGCTACTCTAGTGATGTTATTAAAGTAGTTTTATTCCTCCCGCACGGTGTAATGGTGACAAGTGTGTGCATCCGTGTTAGTACTTGGCGTATGCTATGATCATGATCTCTTGTAGATTGTGAAGTTAACTATTGCTATGATAGTATTGATGTGATCTATTCCTCCTACATAGTGTGAAGGTGACAGTGTGCATCGTCGTGTTAGTACTTGGTTTAGTCGTGTCGATCTTTCTTGCACTCTAAGGTTATTTAAATATGAACATTGAATTGTGGAGCTTGTTAACTCCGGCATTGAGGGTTCGTGTAATCCTACGCAATGTGTTCATCATCCAACAAGAGTGTAGAGTATGCATTTATCTATTCTGTTATGTGATCAATGTCTGAGAGTGTCCACTAGTGAAAGTCTAATCCCTAGGCCTTGTTCCTAAATGCGCTATCGCCGCTTGTTTCATCGTTTCTTCGCGTTACCACCGCTGCGTTACTACTTCGCGTTACTATCGCTTGTTCATCGTCCCGGGCAAAGCACTTTTCTCGGTGCCGTTGCTACTACTTATTCATACCACCTGTATTTCACTATCTCTTCGCCGAACTAGTGCACCTATTAGGTGTGTTGGGGACACAAGAGACTTCTTGCTTTGTGGTTGCGGGGTTGCATGAGAGGGATATCTTTGACCTCTTCCTCCCTGAGTTCGATAAACCTTGGGTGATCCACTTAAGGGAAACTTGCTGCTGTTCTACAAACCTCTGCTCTTGGAGGCCCAACACTGTCTACAAGAATAGAAGCTCCCGTAGACATCACCGGAACAGAGACTCCTGTCCCCCAGATCTTGGCTTCGCGATGGCGGCGGCTCTGGAAGGTTTCTCGTACCGTGGCTTTTCCGTATCGAGGTTTTAGGTCAGGGACCTTTAAATAGGCGAAGAGGCGGAGTCGGAAGGCTGACGGGGCAGCCACACAATAGGGGAGCGCGGGCCCTAGCCTGGCCGCGCCGCCCTATCATCTGGGCCCACCAGGGCTCCCCTCTGGTGGCTCTCGGGTGTTCTGGAAGCTTCGTGGGAAAATAGGATGCTGGGCATTGATTTCGTCCGATTCCGAGAATATTTCCTTACTAGGATTTCTGAAACCAAAAACAGCAGAAAACAAAGAATCGGCCCTTCGGCATCTCGTCAATAGGTTAGTTCCGGAAAACGCATAAATATGACATATAATGTGTATAAAACATGTGAGTATCATCATAAAAGTAGCATGGAACATAAGAAATTATAGATACGTTTGGGACGTATCAAGCATCCCCAAGCTTAGTTCCTACTCGTCCTCGAGTAGGTAAACGATAACAAGATAATTTCTGAAGTGACATGCTATCATAATCTTGATCAATACTATTGTAAAGCATATGAGATGAATGCAACGATTCGAAGCAATGATGAAGATAATGAGTAAACTAATGAATCATATAGCAAAGACTTTTCATGAATAATACTTTCAAGACAAACATCAATAAGACTTGCATAAGAGTTACTCATAAAGCAATAAGTTCAAAGTAAAGGCATTGAAGCAACACAAAGGAAGATATAAGTTTCAGCGGTTGCTTTCAACTTCAACATATTTATCTCATGGATAATTGTCAACACAAAGCAATATAACAAGTGCAATAAGTAAACATGTAAGAATCAATGCACACAGTTGACACAAGTGTTTGCTTCTGAGATAGAAAGAATAGGCAAACTGACTCAACAATAAAGTAGAAGATAGGCCCTTCGCAGAGGGAAGCATTGATTACTATTTTTGTGCTAGAGCTTTTCATTTTGAAAACAAGAAACAATTTTGTCAACGGTAGTAATAAAGCATATGAGTTATGTATAAGACATCTTATAAGTTGCAAGCCTCATGCATAGTATACTAACAGTGCTCGCACCTTGTCCTAATTAGTTTGGATTAACACGGATTATCATTGCATAGCATATGTTTCAACCAAGTGTCACAAAGGAGTACCTCTATGCCGCCTGTACAAAGGTCTAAGGAGAAAGCTCGCATTGGATTTCTCGCTTTTGATTATTCTCAACTTAGACATCCATACCGGGACAACATAGACAACGAGATAATGGACTCCTCTTTAATGCATAAGCATTCAACAACAATTAAAATTCTCATAAGAGATTGAGGATTAGTTGTCCAAACTGAAACTTCCACCATGAATCATGGCTTTAGTTAGCGGCCCAATGTTCTTCTCTAACAGTATGCATACTCAAACCATTTGATCATGAAAATCGCTCTTACTTCAGACAAGACGAACATGCATAGCAACTCACATGATATTCAACAGAGGTAAAAGTTGATGGCGTCCCCAGAAACATGGTTACCGCTCAATGATACGTCTCCGACGTATCGATAATTTCTTATGTTCCATGCCACATTATTGATGATATCTACATGTTTTATACACATTATATGTCGTATTTATGCATTTTCCGGCACTAACCTATTAACAAGATGCCGAAGAGCCGATTGTCGTTTTCGCTCGTTTTTGGTTTCGAAATCCTAGTAAGGAAATATTCTCGGAATTGGACGAAATCAACGCCCGGGGGCCTATTTTGCCACGAAGCTTCCGAAGACCGAAGACGTAACGAAGTGGGGCGACGAGGCGGCGACACGCCAGGGCGGCGCGGCACGGGCCCCGGCCGCGCGGCCCTGTCGTGTGGGCCCTCGCGTCGCCCCTTTACCTCGCCCTTCCGCCTACAAATAGCCTTCGTCGCGAAACCCCCGGTACCGAGAGCCACGATACGGAAAACCTTCCGCAGACGCCGCCGCCGCCAATCCCATCTCGGGGGATTCGAGAGATCGCCTCCGGCACCCGCCGGAGAGGGGAATCATCTCCCGGAGGACTCTTCACCGCCATGGTCGCCTCCGGAGTGATGAGTGAGTAGTTCACCCCTGGACTATGGGTCCATAGCAGTAGCTAGATGGTTGTCTTCTCCTCATGTGCTTCATTGTTGGATCTTGTGAGCTTCCTAACATGATCAAGATCATCTATCTGTAATTCTATATGTTGTGTTTGTCGGGATCCGATGGATAGAGAATACTATGTTATGTTGATTATCAATCTATTACCTATGTGTTGTTTATGATCTTGCATGCTCTCCGTTATTAGTAGAGGCTCGGCCAAGTTTTTGCTCTTAACTCCAAGAGGGAGTATTTATGCTCGATAGTGGGTTCATGCCTCCATTAAATCCGGGACGAGTGATGTAAAGTTCTAAGGTTGTGGATGTGTCGTTGCCACTAGGGATAAAACATTGATGCTATGTCCGAGGATGTAGTTATTGATTACATTACGCACCATACTTAATGCAATTGTCTCGTTGTTTTGCAACTTAATACCGGAAGGGGTTCGGATGATAACCTCGAAAGTGGACTTTTTAGGCATAGATGCATGCTGGATAGCGGTCTATGTACTTTGTCGTAATGCCCAATTAAATCTCACAATATTCATTATATCATGTATGTGCATTGTCATGCTCTCTCTATTTGTCAATTGCCCGACTGTAATTTGTTCACCCAACATGCTATTTATCTTATGGGAGAGACACCTCTAGTGAACTGTGGACCCCGGTCCATTCTTTACATCTGAAATACAATCTGCTCGCTATTGTTCTTTACCGTTCTTTGCAAACAATCATCATCCACACTATACATCTAATCCTTTGTTACAGCAAGCCGGTGAGATTTACAACCTCACCTTGTTTCGTTGGGGCAAAGTACTTTGGTTGTGTTGTGCAGGTTCCACGTTGGCGCCGGAATCCCCGTGTTGCGCCGCACTACATCTCGCCGCCATCAACCTTCAACGTGCTTCTTGGCTCCTCCTGGTTCGATAAACCTTGGTTTCTTTCTGAGGAAAACTT